>NC_135783.1:310664321-310964321 GCF_051106095.1 Pogona vitticeps
TATTGTTATTGTTGTTGTTGTTGTTGTTGTTGTTGTTGTTGTTGTTGTTGTTGTTGTTGTTGTTACTGTTACTGTTACTGTTACTGTTACTGTTACTGTTACTGTTACTGTTATTGTTATTGTTATTGTTATTGTTATTAACAACTTAGGTTATTGGGATATCTTAGCTTATCCCACACCAATCTGATATCACCATTCGAAGCCTTGCTTGTGTGACCACCTATAAAAGTAATTGACAGGCACAAGAGCAATGGCATTCAGAGTGGTGGCTCTCAACTTACTCTGACCCAGTTACTGTTTGTCAGAGCCCATAATAACAACCTATCAAGCAGGTCATAAAGACATGGCTACCTGCCGTGGTGTGATGGATTGGTTATTACCATCAAGTTATGACTGGATGATGTGTGTTGTGTATATGGTGCTAATCAGTTTTGATGTTTATCTTTTTTTTATTCTATCCATATTTTAGTATGCTTTCTGGTTTAAATTTTTTTCCATAATGTTTAGGGTATGGTTCCATACTAAAAGATAGCTGTTGTCAGGGTTATCTGAAAAACAATCCCAGTATATTGCCATTGTAAATTGATGATAATCTGAACTAGGTTCTAGGCTAACTTTCCCCTTACTGTTGCCCTCCAGATTTCTAAAACTGCATCTCCTATCAGCCTAAACTCTATGGAAAAAGAAGCAGTGGGTAGATGTTTCACTAATGCATAAACTCTTCCTGTTTCCAGACCTATGCTACTGTGTTTTATGTTGCTCCCTTGTTTTATTTTCTCAGACTCATTGAACTGATCGTCCCTTCTAAACTCATTCTGCCTTCTGGTCAACTATAACCCACAGCTAGTTGTATCTTAGCAAGAATACAAGCAGAATCTTCACCCACAGCTACATCATTGTTTTTTGCTCCTTGGGACTTAATGATAAGCAGTTCTGGCATTAGCATTAGAAGAGGCTATTTGAGACTAGTTCCGAATACCAGCCAGTGAGGGAAGGAAACTAGAAGACAAGCTGCTGACAGATAGGAAGCTCCCAAATATTCCCTGCATCTCTGCAGCTTCCATAGTTAGCACAGTAATCTGAGTAGCAATAATGCTGAATCATTGCTGCTGGGAAGAATGGATCTTTCTCTTTGCCTGCCTGCTTCCATGTGTAGCCTGCATAATTCACTTGTAAACTGCCCAGAGAGTGCTTGAAGCACTATGGGGTGGTATATAAGCAGCACACTTTGCCTTGCTTTGCTTCACAGTCTTCTCCTAGAACTACACCCTGCAGATACCTCCATTCCACCTCCTCCCCTCCTTGGCCTGCAGACCCACAACATATGTCATTGTGTGGTAGTGAACTTATATTATCTTTATTTGGTATTCCAGCATCAGTGCAAAACCAAAAGAGGAATGCTTTAAAGGTACTCATAATTAGCAAGTTTCCCCTGACAAGGGATGGGTGAATCTTATGATTTTACTTTCTGTGATACTCAAATGTTTCCTAAGTTCTTTGCATGCCCATGCATTGAGAAATGTGAGCATTTTGAAAAGTCCTCACTAACACTACACCAAGAAAAAAGCATTCACAGTGTTCGAATTCTATCAATTCAGTTATTTCTAGTACAGAAAGGATTGGGTTGTGCTAGCCTGCTATTGTCTAATGAGAAGCTAGTCAGAAAAGAAAAGAAGTTACAACCCTAATTTGGCCATACCCATAAGAGCAAAGAACTCAAAAGTCTGTTGCCTAATTAGGTAAATTATGGAATCATAGAACAGTGAAGTTAGAAGGGATCATCAAGTCCAACCTTCTGCTTGGTGTAGATTCCTACAAATCAAAGGATATCTGCCAGGTGTTTGTCTAAGTTTCTCTTAAATGCCTCCAGTGTTGGAGCACTCACCAACTCCCAGGGTAACTGGTTCCACCGTTGTACTGCTCTAACAGTTAGGAAGTTTTTCCTGATATTCAACTGAAATCTGGCTTCCTGTATCTTGAGCCCATTGTTGCGTGTCCTGTACTCTGGAATGATTGAGAGCATATCCTGCCCCTCCTCTGAATGACAGCCTTTCAAGTATTTGAAAATTGCTGTAGCGTTTCCCCTCAGTCTTCTTTTCTCAAGGCTGAACATTGCCAGTTCTTTCAGTCTTGTCTCCCAGGGCTTGTTTTCCAGCCCACTGATCATCCTTGTTGGCCCCCTTTGAACTTATTCAGTTTGTCAGCATCCTTTTTGAAATGCCAGAGCTGGACACAATATTCAAGATGAGGCCTAACCAGTGCTGAATAGAGGAAAACTAGTACCTCATGGGATTTGGAGACTATACTTCTCTTAATGCAGCAGAAAACAGCAGTTGCCTTTTTTGTAGCCACTTCACACTGTTGGCTCATATTCAGTTTGCGATCTACTGTTCAATGACTCCAAGATCCTTCTTGCTTGTAGTATTGCTGAGCCTGCTATCACACATCTTGTAACTATGTGTTTGGTTTCTTTTTCCTAGATGTTGTACTTTGCACTTATCCTTGTTAAATTTCGTTACGTTCTTTTCATCCCAATCATTTATCCAGATCATTTTAGGTTTTCTTTTCTGTCTTCCAGGGTGTTAGCTATTCCACCCAATGTTGTGTCATCTGCAAATGTGATTAGCATTCGCTGCACCCCCTGATCCAGATCATTAATAAAAATGTTGAAGAGTAGATATCTGCCACTTTTGCTTCATTCTTTTTTCCTCAACACTATTTTCTCTATCTAATTTATGAACATAGCTAGCATTTATATTACAAAGGAAGAGAAGCAAGGAGGCCATGCTTTTCTTAAACACAAAATACTGGCAGCTTTTTGTATATGTTACAAAACATGTTTTTTCTTTTATATGCAAAGCTATTTTTAAAATAATTGACATTCCAGACTTACATAGAGGGTAAGACTTTTGCAAACTGTAGACAGCAGTTGAGCTGTGTCTTCCTCTACAAATGTATTGCTCTACCTATTTTTAATGTTCCAGACATACGTAGGTCTGTGAATGTTTCCAAGTTGGGACACAGGCACATCACATTTTTAGAAGGTAGAGAATAAGCTGTGTGCTGCTGGCATGTCTCCACTTTCCGTGGTTAACATATTCTTCTCTCATTTAAAAAAATATAATCATAGACATGTTGCGAAGATTTGGGCGTGTGTCCACCATCATTAGGTCTCTGGCAAAATGATCTGGCACCCACCGAATGTTGTACTCACTGGAACAAATTCTCCTCTTGTACATTTGGGATGTGACGGTTGTATGAGCCAAAATGTAAAATGAATTCAGTAAAATGAGAGCGCCAATTTATGGAAGGATGGCTTACATTAGGTAATTGTGGATTCAGCTGTTGATTTTTTAAGAAAAGTGTAACAGGTATCCTTGTCTCATAGTAAAATAGCATAAGGAAGGTTGTGCAGGAGCGGACCAAAGGCTTATCTAGTCTAGCGTTCTTCTTTCCTCATAGTGGCCAGCCATATCCATATATGAAGTCCTTAAGCAGATGCCCACAAGATCGTCAAGTAGAAAGTGGGAATTAAAAAGGAATGTAAGCAGGTGGGTCTAGATGACCACAGTAATGGAGCAAGCCATGCACAATATAAGAATAGCAGTCCTGGATATCATCAAAGGCATATCCAGTCCAGCATTTTGTTCCCGAAAGTGGTCAAGCAGATGCTCATGGGGAGCCCATCAGTATTTCTATAAGGAAACCAGCACTTTCCAAAGTGCATACTGCCCAATATTAGAGAAAATACAAAGTTACCCTGACTATTTGCCATAGATTCTCCATGGAGAGAGTAATCTTAGATATAACACTGGTATATACTTTTGTTATGCTCAGATCTTGGACATGATCTTGTCTCTAGTGCTATCTGGTCTAGTGCCCAATTTTATAAGAAGCTTTTTGGTGCAGACATGTTGCCTTCAGTAGAAGAATGAACCCGGTTGTATTTCTCGGTTATATCAGAAGCCAGATCTTGGGTGGGGAATACTATTCTGGCCTTCTGCTCCCAGAATCTTCTAACAAATATGGCTATTCTGCCTAGGAAATTATGGGAGATGTAGTCCAGAAAGATAACTTTTCCAGGCTCTGGGCATAGCAGTGTACAACCTGGACAGGTATGTGAATGGTGGTGGGATGGATAAGACCCATATAGAACCCTGGTGAGAGACAAATGCTTAGTAGGTGGTTAGTTCCTGAAATTCCATAAAGCATAGTTAGCTGATTGTTAACACACACACACACACATACACAAACACACACACACACACAATCCCTTAAAGTCCCTACAACATCCATCTTTTGATGCAACTGGTACAACTGATACACCAATTTGATATAATTCATCCCAAAACATTATTTCTCTTGTTTGTACTATTTGCACACTTTAGCTTAATCTATAAACTCACACACATACACAAAATGGTTCTCATTCTCTTCTCTTGTTCAGAGTGTCCTACCCTCTTCTTTGAGAGGTAATTTTCCTTCCTTTCCAATTCCTTGCCCTTGTGTTTAAGCGTGAACCAAACCAGGATTTAGATTCTTAGTAGTAGGGAGCACACTAACAATGACGATTTCTGGATATAGTTTGATCAAGTCATCTTTGTATGGGTAAGTTAAAA
Source organism: Pogona vitticeps (assembly GCF_051106095.1). Classification (NCBI taxonomy): domain Eukaryota; kingdom Metazoa; phylum Chordata; class Lepidosauria; order Squamata; family Agamidae; genus Pogona; species Pogona vitticeps. Next base: position 310,668,941 of record NC_135783.1, read on the forward strand.
ATTGGACTACTGTTATACACTTTATGTGGGGCTGCCCCTGATATCAGTTCAGAAGCTGCAGATGAAAGGTGTGCAGACATGTGTAGTTTTTGGACTACACCTATAGCTAGTAGTGGACATGCCCATGAAAGCTCACATTAAAATATAGCATTTAGTCCTTAAGGTGCTGCAATATTTTTGTCGTCTTTATCATTTCTTTTTCTTTTTCTTCTGTTATTGCCTGATATGCTAGCACAAACTAACACAGCTACCTCTTCTAAACCTGTAGCTATACAGGGAATTCTAGAATTGGCCAAAGGCAGAAATCTACAAGTCTAGAATAGGGCATGAAGATGCACAGGAGACGTTCCTACCTCGGACATACAAAATAGCTGCAATCTCTGCCCTGCTGACACTTAGCTATTGAAACATGTTCCAGGCATTATTGCTCATTTACAGAGCTCCAAATGTTCCATGAACATGCCGTTTCCCCACACATACTAGACACTTTACATTCTGAAGCAGAGCCATCACTTATGGTTTTAATATACTGTATTGTTACTGGTCTTTTCGGGACGTGGTGGTGCTGCGAGCTAAACCGCAGAAGCCTGTGCTGCAGGGTCAGAAGACCAAGCAGTCATTAAGATCGAATCCACGCGACAGAGTGAGCACCCGTCGCTTGTCCCAGCTCCCGCCAACCTAGCAGTTCGAAAGCATGCAAATGCAAGTAGATAAATAGGGACCACCTCGGTGGGAAGGTAACGGCGTTCCGTGTCTAAGTCGCACTGGCCATGTGACCATGGAAGATTGTCTTTGGACAAACGCTGGCTCTATGGCTTGGAAACGGGGATGAGCACCGCCCCCTAGAGTCGAACACGACTGGACAAAAATTGTCAAGGGGAACCTTTACCTTTATCTTACTGGTCTTTTCAGGTTAAATCCAATGATTGCTCTCCACTGCAGCAGACTGAATGAAAGGGACTTTGAAATATCAACTGTTATTGTGTAGGGGAAAGCAAATACACTAAATAGTAATCATCATCATCTTAGAACTGCAGAGCTGGAAGGGACCCTATGGATCATTGAACCCAGCTGCCATCAAAGAGGCAAAGTAGGGAGACAAACTCCCAGTCTCTGGCTTTGCAGCCAAATATCCAAATCATTCAGCTTTCTGTCCCAATTTTTTTGACCATATGGAATAAATTAGACTCTTATACTACTTCTTTCCATTTAAAGAGGACAACATCTATCCAGAGACAACAAGCATCTGTTTATTAGCAGTCTACATGCATGAAGCTCTCTCAAGACCAGGGCTGCAGAAGTCACACACTCTCTTGAACCTTTGACCTATGAAATTCTAGCATTCTTTTGATCTCTCTCTCACACACTGGCATCGCTCTTATGTATAGAGGAGAAGAAAGCAACGTGTGGAGTGTGTAAAGAGCTGTGCTAGTATAATTATGTGTAATTAAATCTCTTGGAACATTTCAATATTTCCATTTTGTTAACAACAAATTAATAAACAGTTCTGGCTTGGATCTGTTTTTAATAGTCCTTTGGAAGAAGCATAGAATCTGTGCCGTTTGCATATTAGATCAGGAGAGGAAGAACGCCTGCCAATGTTTCATATTTGTCCTTGGAAATTCATCTGTTGCATCTGAATGCAGTCAGTAATGGAGGATGGGAAGGGTGGAGAGGATCTTTGAGAGCCAAAATGAAATGAAGAACATATGTATATGAAAGATATTAGGACATCTCATGTTTTGGTTTGGTGGTGTGTTTGATTTTTCTTCCTTTGAATAAGACAGAAAACTCAGAGGAGTAGATGGATAGTACAGCCCAATTCACACACTGTGCCTGAAATCACATCAAATGATAACAGGAGTCACTGAGACCTTCATGTGAGGAAAGTGAAGGTCTGAAATGGAGACTGTAGGTGTGCTTGGCTCAGGGTGCTTACAGTATTTGTATAATTGGGAAACCTGGTCGATCTTCTGATAGGAATGCAAAAGTTGCACTGACTTTTAAGTGAAGGGGGAACACGGACACACTTCACACCCTACTCCAATTCATGCTGCATTGACTGAATAGGGCTTATCTTGTGAAGGAAACCTTTGTGTATGCCGACATGGTCCAGATATCAGAGATACAATTTATCCTAGATCTTTCCTGAAAGTACCTTATTTCCAATGAGGACTGCAGATAAGACTATTTCCACACATGACTTCCCCAAATTTTGTATGTCTATAATGGGGAAGAAGACAGGAGGGCCTGGCGTGCTCTGGTCCATGGGGTCACGAAGAGTCGGACACAACTAAACGACTGAACACACACACATAATGGGGAAGGAGTTGGAGTAGCCAATGCACCCAAAATTAAATAAAAAAAGATTGCATAATAAGAGGTGCAGATGGAGAAAGTGTGAGCATGTCCCTATTGTAATCTGTATGTGAACAAAAGGGAGAGGTGGCCAATTGGAAAGCAATATAATCCTTCAACCATCAAAAGAATGAAAAAATAGTTCAGAATCTAAAACGGCTATAGCTCAGGAGCAGAATCGTAGAATCATAGAAAAGTGAAGTTGGAAGGGGCCTACAAGGCCATCAAGCAGAGCTTAGGTCTTGCATGCAGAAGAGTCCAGCTTCAACCAATGTCAAGACTACCAGGTAGGGCTAGAAAAGGATCTTACCTGAGACCATGAAGAGATGCTGTAAGTTAAGAGCCAACTATATTATGTGAGACAGACAAATTGTTTCATGGAATATGAGATATTTGTTCCTTTCTCCATTACAGAGGCTTCCTCTGCAAGCACTGGAGTTTTTGTAAGGGCTCATAACATAACATAGAATTGCACACATTTGCTAGTGCTCACTTTGAATCAAAACTGCTGACAAAGTGTCAATCATCTTTCATCATCACCTCATCTTCTACCTGCAAACAAAAAATTAATTGGGGGGGGAATCTGACCTGGGGAGGGAGGAAGGTGTTGACAACAGAGGCAAGCATATTCCATATCTTGCAGAAAAGGAGGATCAAGGCTTAAAGCTCAACTTGAACCTGTTTGTTCATATCCCTCCTTGTGTATGAGAGAGAGAGACTCTTTGGTGGTAGCACCTTCTAATGGCTTACACTCTCCAAAGACCATTATTTGGCACCAATTGTGATTCTTTTCTGGATCTAGACAATGTTTTTTTTTTTAATTTGCCCAGGAATTCCCAGATGCAAGCTGAGCCAAATTTAATAAGAGTATGTGCTGTTTTGTACAGATATGCTGGATTTTATTATGCTGCACTTTTCTTACTGTTTTCTCTTTCATATTGTGCTTTTATATTTTATATTTAGATTTTTATATATTTAATTTAAATTCCAAACCCTGCCATGATATACCTTTTCTCCTTAGAAAGATGACTGTGACAAACCCAGACCTACCGGGATATGTCACACAGTTACACTAAGCTGCCACCAACCATTCCCTTTAATAAGTCACACAGACCAGGGATGGATTTTTAAACAATAAAAGGAATAAGGTTTATTTAAATACACACACAGGGTAAATAAACAATCAGGTGAATAGGATAAAGTAACGTGGCTTATTCTCACACACACAAGCATACAGTTTGGTTCACCTAGAACCTTTAACTTAAAGCACAGACCCTGAACCCATCAGTTCTGGCTAACCCACAGACACCTGAACTTATCAGGTTGGTACTCTGACACACAGTAGTACCCTGTCAGACACCCAGACTCCCACAACAGCTTCTTCTTCCCCAGCTGCTGCTTCGTCCCAACCCAGTGTCTCACAGTCTGTCTCAGCATCTACACTTCACCACCCAGGCATCACATATTTATACAGTACAGCCCCTCCTCCTGATGTCCCGCCTTCCACTCCCCATAGGATGGAACTTTCCCTCCAAACCCATGACAGACAGGTAACATCAGTGCTGTTATGTAACACCTCCCCTCTTTAAAAGTTGTTTTGTAGGGGGAAAGCTAAAAGTGCTTTTCACCAAAAAAACAACCTGCATAAAATACACAACAACATTTATACATACCATATAATACTTACATATACTTACACTCCAAGTTAACCATAGCAAATATGCATTTAAACATTTTACCATATACAGTACATCAATTTACCTTTATTAATACCAACCAAATTCAAAACCAGGTACATTTTAACTTTTTGTTTTCATTATATACATATAGTCCATGTTCTTTCGCCGTCTTCATTCTTCAGGTCTTCTTGATAAGGCGTCAGCAACACAGTTCACTGACCCTCTGACCACCTTCACTTCAAAGTCATAGTCCTGTAAGTTCAAAGCCCACCTCATAAGTTTGCTATTGTGGGTTTTCATTGTCTTTAACCATTGCAATGGTGAATGGTCAGTACACAGAATAAAATGTCTTCCCCAGATGTAAGGCTTGGCCTTCTGGATCGCGTAGACTATGGCCAAACACTCCTTCTCCACGGTTGCCAAATGTCTCTCACCTTTTTGAAGTTTCCTACTCAGGTAGGACACTGGATGCTGGTCACCATTCTCATCCTCCTGGCACAGAACTGCTCCTACCCCGCTGTTAGACGCATCGGTGTAGATGATAAACTCCCGGTCGAAGTCTGGAGCACGCAGGACAGGATAGTTGATTAACGCCTCCTTCAACCTCTGGAACGCCGCCTCACAGTCGCTGGTCCACGGGATGCGGTCATCAGCCGTCTTCCTCGTCAGATCGGTCAGCGGAGCCGCAATCTCGCTAAACCTCGGGATGAACTTTCTGTAGTAGCCCACCAACCCAAGAAATGATTTGACCTTTTTCTTGGTGTTGGGTCTAGGCCAATCACGAACAGCTTCTATTTTGGCCTCCAGGGGTTTTATCATTCCTCCCCCTACCATGTGACCCAAGTATTTTATTTCTGGGCTACCCAGCTGACACTTGCTGGCCTTTACTGTTAGCCCTGCTGCACTTAACCTCTGCAGCACTAACTCCAGGTGTATCAGGTGATCTTCCCAGGTATTACTGAAGATCCCTATGTCGTCAATGTAGGCCACTGTAAAGTCATTGAGCCCTGCCAAGGTCTGGTCCATCAGCCTTTGGAATGTGGCTGGTGCATTCCTGAGACCAAAGCTCAGGACTCGAAACTCATAGAGACCAAAAGGGCTGCAAAAGGCAGTCTTTTCTTGATCCCTGGGATCAATTCTTAATTGCCAATATCCCTTTACCAGGTCCAATGATGAGATGAACCGACAACCCCCTATGGTTTCAATCAGGTTGTCTAGCCTGGGCATTGGGTAGGCATCAGGAGTGGTTACACGGTTTAACTTCCTGTAATCAACACAAAACCTAATGCTCCCATCAGGCTTGTCCACAAGGACTATTGGAGAGGACCAAGGGCTAGAAGAGGGGACGATTATGTTCTCCCTCAGCATTTCGTCCAGCTCCTTCCGCACCTTGTCCCTATAGGGTCCCGTTACTCGGTATGGGGATACTGCCTGCGGGGGTGCATCCCCTGTGTGGATCCGATGCATCACTCCCTTCACTATCCCCGGCTTGTTGGAAAATACCTGTTGATATTTATTAAGCAGCATTTTTAATTCTTGCTGCTGGTCTTGGGTGAGTGCAGGACTGATCTTTACCTCCTCTGGGTTGTATTTTACTTCCCCTCTACCCTCCCAGAAGGGTAATTCCGCTTCCTCACTCTCAGCTGCTTTTATCGCGAATAAAACCCTCTGTTCCCCTCTGTAGTAGGGTTTTAGGGCATTCACATGAACCACCCTCCTTGCTTGGTTCTCCTCCTGCTCTATTAGGTAGTTCAGGTCTGACATCTTGGAAATGACCCTATATGGTCCTGCCCATTTGAGCTGCAGTTTATTCTCTCTGCAGGGCCTAAGCCAAAGCACTTCCTCCCCTGGGTCAAAGTGCCTCTCTCTAGCTTTGTGGTCATACCATGTTTTCTGTCTGACCTTCTGAGCTTGCAGGTTTTCTGCTGCCAGCTCTAGATTTCTCCTTAGGTCATTCATCAAGGTGTCTATGTAAGTCACAACGTCTTGTGGGTCATCCTGGGTGATCTGCTCCCAATTTTGTTTGATCAAATCAAGGGGCCCTTTCACCCGTCTCCCAAATAGAAGTTCAAATGGACTAAACCCGGTACTGGCTTGTGGCACTGATCGATAAGCAAACAAAAGGGATTGCAGCTTCTGGTCCCAATTGTTTGGATTCTCTGCCAAGTAAGCCCTAATCATGCGCATTAGAGTCCCATTAAACTTCTCAGTTAACCCATTGCTTTCAGGATGATAAGCAGTGGTTTCCTTGTGCTTAATTCCACAGATCTGCCATAAGCGTTTCATGAGCTTTGATGTGAACGATGCTCCCAAATCTGTGATTATCTCTGAGGCAAATCCCATCCTGGACATATACCCCACCAAAGCATCGGCCACTGTGTTAGTCTCAATGTTAGTCAAGGGTATGGCTTCAGGATACCTTGTGGCATGGTCCACAATTGTTAGGATGAACCTGTTCCCCCTCTTTGTGGCCTTGGGCAAAGGTCCCACTATATCCACCCCTATGCATTTGAACGGAGTGTCAATCACAGGCAAAGGGCACAACTTTGCTTTGGTCCTGTCGCGGTTATTCCCCTGCCTTTGACACACATCACATTGTTTACAGAACTCCCTGATCTGCTTCCCTATGTCAGGCCAGTAGAAATTCTGTGTGATTCTCTGCTGTGTTTTGTTCACTCCTAAGTGTGCAGCAAACATGTCAGAGTGCCCCCTTTGTAAGATCATAGGGCGATACTTTTCAGGTACCACCAGCTGACTTCTGATCCCATCTCCCCCTTTTGAGATATTCCTCAGGGTTTCTCTATATAAAATCCCCTTTTTCTCCAGAAATCTCACTGGGGTTTCAGGTGTTAGCTGGGCGTCAGTCACCTGTTCAAAACACTTTTGGAGAGTGGCGTCTGCCTTTTGCTCCTGTCCAAATCTGCTGTCTGTGGTTAAGGTTTCCACCACAGCTTCTGAACTCCCCCCACCTGCTTCCGTCTCTGGCTCATCATTACCCCCCTGAACTGTCCCTGTGGTGGCTTGTGAGCGTGTAATCACTAGCACCCGTTTCACATGTTCAGCCAGGTCATTTCCCACGAGCACGGCTGCTGGCAGAGTCGATGAAATCGCTATCCGCCAATCTCCCCTCCAGCCTTGAAAGTTGACAGGTACCTCTGCTACTGGCAGAGAGATTATCTGCCCCTCAATCCCTGCCACCTTCATGCTCTCATTTGGGATTATAAACTCCCTAGGGATGATATCTGGATGGCACAGGGTTACCTGGGAACAAGTGTCCCGCAGTCCCCTATACTGACGGTCAAGTATTCCTACGTCCACCCCTGCTGTCTCAAACAACTGAGAATCTGTTTTTATCAGCAAGCAGCGCTTCACCTCCATAAGAGGACCATTTTCCTCAGCCTGATCAGCAGAGGTAGCTGTTCCAGACTGAGTAGTCATGGCAACAGGCTCCCTCTGTGACAATGAGCTTTGCTCCTTCTGGACACAGAACACAGCTTTTGGCTTGGTCCCACTAGCATTCTGAGGCACCATTCCTTTTAGCTGCTTTAATTTCTGACACTCTGAGATTAGATGACCCTTTCCCTGACAGAAATAACATTTTCTGGCGTATTTTGATTCTCTCTCATCTTGTTTTGGCTTTCCCTCCAAATTCTGAGGGCTTGGTTTCATGTCTGAGGGCTTCCCTTCACCATGGGCCCCTCCCCCTTGCTGGCTTTTCCCTGGTCCCTGAGAGTACTTGCTGTAGGTTTCTTTGGGTTTACCTACAGATTTCCCCTCACCCAAGGGCTTTCTTATTTGGGAAATAAAATCTGCGATCTCTGCGGCTGCTGCCACAGATTTCGGTTTCCTTTCCCTCACCTGGAATTTCAATTCCCCCTGCAGGACTGAATAGAACTGCTCCAGGGCTATCAAGTCTTTAAGCTGTTCATAGGTCTCTGTTCCCTCCTGCGACAGCCATTTCTCAAGCAGCCTCACCAATTGGGCCCCCACTTGGGTAAAAGTCTGTTCTGGCTTCTTGGTGAGGGACCTGAACCTTTGTCTCAGCTGCTCTGCATTTATCCCATGTCTTGCGAACACCAGTTTTTTAAACTCTGCAAAATCTTTCATCCGTTCCTCAGGCATCTCGGCATAAACCTCAGCCAGGCTACCACTGATTAAAGATCGCATGATGGTCATCTTCTCAGTTTCCCTCACTGAGAAGTCCACAAACGCTCTTTCCACTAAGGAAAAGAACACCTCAGGACAATCTCCCTTGTGGTACACAGGGAATTTCTTCAGGTCAGCCTTAGACAGTTGGCCTCCCTCAGAATCCCTATTATTATTATTGTTCTGGTTCATCATTTCCAGTTTTCTTAATTCAAACGCCATTCTTTCTTTTTCCAGAGCAATTCTCTCTCTCTCCCTCTCCATTTCCATTCTTTCTCTCTCTCTCTCTAATTCAAATTGCCGCTGTTTCTCTCTTTCCCTTTCCTCCATTTCCCTCACCCTCAGTTCATGCTGTTGGGCTATGAGTAATTTTCTGAGTTCTGGGTCCTGCTCTCCTGTGCTGTCACCTTGCACTGAGCCAAATTCATCCTCAGAACCTTGGTCAATCTGGGGGTCTTTCACTTCACCCATGTCTGTTACTTGACTTCGAGTCAAGGGCATAATCCCCCCTCAGAACAGGCTGCTTTAAAAAGTCAAGCCTCAAAATAAAACGACCACTTTTTTCCTTCTTGCCTCAGAACCAGCTCTCCTAGAGATTGCTGCTGTTCTTCAGCACTAAAGTTGCAACAGTATCGAGTCAGAGCCTACCCCCCTCTGCTGGGCCTCTCAGCTGGCAAGCTAGCTCACTGTTGCTACGCAGTTTTGCCTCAGCGTTTTCCCGCCAAAATCAGGCTGCCTCAGAGCACCTTAATCTAAGTCTCCCCAGTTGGCACGTTCTTCTACTAGTGCACCTCCCCGTGAGGTACACCTAGAAGATTACCTACGCGCCTCAGACTGTCCCTGACTAGACCCCCCTTGCTCTGGGCACACTTGCCAAGGCTTTGCTGGACCACTGGACAACTGGACCAGTCGTATCCCACCGCTGCCACCAATCAATGTGACAAACCCAGACCTACCGGGATATGTCACACAGTTACACTAAGCTGCCACCAACCATTCCCTTTAATAAGTCACACAGACCAGGGATGGATTTTTAAACAATAAAAGGAATAAGGTTTATTTAAATACACACACAGGGTAAATAAACAATCAGGTGAATAGGATAAAGTAACGTGGCTTATTCTCACACACACAAGCATACAGTTTGGTTCACCTAGAACCTTTAACTTAAAGCACAGACCCTGAACCCATCAGTTCTGGCTAACCCACAGACACCTGAACTTATCAGGTTGGTACTCTGACACACAGTAGTACCCTGTCAGACACCCAGACTCCCACAACAGCTTCTTCTTCCCCAGCTGCTGCTTCGTCCCAACCCAGTGTCTCACAGTCTGTCTCAGCATCTACACTTCACCACCCAGGCATCACATATTTATACAGTACAGCCCCTCCTCCTGATGTCCCGCCTTCCACTCCCCATAGGATGGAACTTTCCCTCCAAACCCATGACAGACAGGTAACATCAGTGCTGTTATGTAACAATGACCTCAAAATAAAGTAAGTGAAGTCCCCATGGAAATCCAGTCTGCCTCCCGGAGTTGGGTCAAATTCATTCTGGTAGCTTCGATGACCCTGTCCAACCATCTCATCCTCTGTCATCCCCTTCTCCTCTTGCCTTCACACTTTCCCAACATCAGGGTCTTTTCCAGGGCATCTTCTCTTCTCATGAGATGGCCAAAGTATTGGAGCCTCAGCTTCAGGATCTGTCCTTCCAGTGAGCACTCAGGGTTGATTTCCTTTAGAATGGAGAATTTTCTTGTGTTTAAAAAGTTGAGACCATATGTGCCAGGGGAGGTCACACTAAATACTGTGCCAAGGGAGGTCGCACTCAATACTGGCTTTTGCCAGAAGAAGCCATTTTGTTCTGAAAATTGTGTTGTTGTTGTTTTTTTACCTTTTTTGTACACATCTGTATTTTATGTTGTATCTTAATGAAGAAACAAAAAATAAATATGGATGGTCATTACAACTTTGCTAAAACAACAAAGCTGGTAGTGTGCTAAGACTTTTGCATATATATACAGTATATATGTATATAGATTTCTTCACAAGGAGAAAATAATAGATTGATTTTGGAAGACATATTAAAATGAAGGGGATTAATAAAGATTGAATAAATACATCATCTCCAGGAGAGAACTTAATGGATATTGTATTGATTTGATTGCTGGCTGACAAGTCAGGCTAAACTGGTTTTCTGCAGCAGCCATTTGAACTCAGAAAACAGGAGAATATGCAGATGAGAAATGCCAAATAAATCAAATTTTCTTGTGTTTAAAAAGTTGAGACCATATGTAGACAAAAAAAGAGATAATAAACTACTCACTCCCTGAAGTAATTATGCTAGGGCTTTTGGTTTAAGATGTTTTGTTAGTGATTTATTAATGGACTTAGCACAAAATGCAGCTGCTTAATTGGTTTGTTCAGAAGCAATATTAGGGTAAACAACAGCAACAAATGACCTGTGGGACCTTAGAGACTTATTTATTATTGCTATGTGATTTATTATCAGCAGTGTGAAATTTTGTAGGTCTTATTGCTGTTATGTGAAGGTGGTAGATGATACATCTGTGCCACTACTGTGATCTGTGTGGGAGGGTAAACCAGGCCGACCACTGAAGATTAAAAGTCACTGACAATGTGAAACACACTATGGTTGGAATCCTGTTACTTAGCACCGTAAAGTGCACTAAAGTGGACACACTGAACTAGTGGAGATTTGGTGAGTCATTTCATAAGTTCCATTGATTCAGTGGGTCTACTCTAGATGCAATTTACTATGTTAAGCAACAGGATTTCAGCCAGAGGCACACAAAACATTGTCAGAGCTAAATACCAAAATGTCTGCTAGACTCTTGTTGACAGCAAACAACTGCCGCATCAATAAATAGCAATGCAGTCCATTATCAGATTAGAGAAAATAAAGGGCAACCCACTTCAACATGTATGGATAAATTTAGTTCTAAATGATATCAGTGAAAATGAATGAAAGCACATCTTTATCTCTCACTATGAAATCAGTGAAACTTGAAGTGTTTAACTTTGACTAGGGAATGATTAGTCTGTCAGTTTCACTTTTTCTCAAGGTTATAATCCCCCCTCAATTTCCAAATCAGTTTGTAATAATAAGAAATAATAAGAAACCATGAAAATGCATATGCATATTTCTATACATCTTTGCTAATATATGTTTCCCCTACTATATTCGTTTTTGCAAGCAGTTTCTCTGAATACATTAAATTTGGGCAGCTGCTTTTACTAGTGTAAGAATTTTTTTATGGGCATTTCCCCCTAATATGCACATTTTTGTATGCAGGGTTTGATCACAGCAATGCATTTTAATTTTGGAGAAGTGCAAAATCATTTTTACATATTGGAATAAGTTGTGTTTTTCTTTTTCATTTTGCACTATGCCTCCCAGAAACTCTCTGGTGGCTACTGGCCAGAGAAATCTGAGAACTGATGTCTACAAAAGTCACCTTTCTAAGGCCTAAATCTGGTGGTCTATTGCATTGTTTCCCAACTTTGGTTCCACATATGTTCTTGGACTACATACAACCAGAAATCCAGGGCAGCAAAGCAAGCAGTGAAGACCTCTGGGAGTTTTAGTCCAAGAACATCTGGGGAACCAAGGTTGGGTGTCACTGGTCTATTGCATCTTTCAGGAAAGGCTAGTTTTGTTTTGTTTTTGCAACTTGAGTGAATGAACAAAACCAACTCTGATGTGGCAAAAATGTTTCAGAGCGTTGTTGGCATAAAATGAAATTAATACAACTTGGTGGTGGTTTCAAATAACCAGTGTGACACAAGCCCAACTCTTATGTTTCTGCAGGAGACAGCAGCATGCTACTCTCAATTAATGTAGTAAAAAGGGAGGCTGGCATAATTACAAGGGCATGATAGATGTGCCAGTGTGCATTAAGGCACTCCATGCAGCCTGTGCACAGCTGTTCCACTACAGGTATAGCATTCATTCTAAGATATGTAGCACACAGTTTAAGAAACATTAAGCAAGGAGCCTATGAAAAATAATGAATGGAAGCTCTAGTTTTAATAGCCTACCTCTACAATATAATCAAGCACTAACAGGGAAAAAGTTTAGATCTGTTTCTATTGCAGCTTTCAAGAAATGCTAGTTTCTATTGCAGTCACTAAGAGCAACAATTACAAAGCTGCAAAGAGGTACCCTGGGGGCCAGGTTAAAACATAGCCTTGGGCCCCCTCCACTCATAAACCTTTCTTATGCTGTCTGTAGATGACATTGTGTATTTAAATACATGCAACCTATCTATGTATCTATCTATCTATCTATCTATCTATCTATCTATCTATCTATCTATCTATCTATCTATCTATCTATCTATCTATCTATCTATCTATCTATCTATCTATCTATCTATCTATCTATCTATCTATCTATCTCACCCTGTTAATGATGAAGCACTATTCTGGGCAGTTTACAAAGGATTAATGTGAGGTCCACCCTCGTGCCCCTTTTGCTTGACCTTCAAGCCTCAGAGCACGCGAAGGCAAATACTCTCCTCTTTAACACTGCTGCCATCAGGTGATCCCTAAATCACCATTACCTCAGAAAGATTCAGGTCCATTCTTCCTTTTAAATAAAACTTTGGTTTATTGATTACAGAGATTGATTCATAAATATCTTCAGTAGCTAATCACATCTCAGAATTTCCCAAACTACACACTCTACTACTTTCTCTGACTTTTCTCTACTGCCTGACTCTTCTTACATTTCTCTTACTGACTCAATCTACCCCCTGACTCTCTGCCTCTGCCTCTTATAGCATCTCCCTCGGCTCCGCCTCTCAGCAACATTAATATGCATGAATCATTCCATTACATAACAAACATGAACCATTACATAATATAACATGAACCATAGACCCCATAAATAGAGAACGCTACAATTAAAAACAAAGCTTCACAACAAAAGACTAAAATACTGTATAACACAAATAGTAGTAATGTGGCAAGAGCATTAAAAGCAAATCACCAGTGGCACCAACCAATTATCACAGAAAAGTGGAGTTGGAGACAGGACGCTCAACCAGGGTGAGATAGAAAAGCCTCCCTGAAATGAAGCGTTTTCAACTGTCTCCTGAAAGTCTCCGGGGGCTGGTTCCATAATCTTGATGCCACCAAAGAGAAGGCCCTACCTCTGGTAGATGACCTTCATGCCTTGGGGTGGCTACCCAGAGGAGCCCGTAATAGTAATATTTAATGTATAATCAATATATAGTGATTACCAAACAATAGTTTGCTAGATTCACTTCATAAGCAAATCAGCTTTAAGGGAATTTGTATTATAATTCATAATTTCATGAACATACAAATGTAACACTGGCCAAGGTCAACAGTGTACAGTACATTGAGGTCAGCAGAGGTGGGGCTTGTTTCCTATCCCTGTCCGGCTGTGGGAGCCAATGAAGATACTCCATTAAGTTCTGGTCCTGATATACTGAAATTATCAGATATTTGCATAATTCAAACACAAAGTTATTTTACTGTGACAATTCATAACCATTTCCTCTATTTTCAGTTCAGGTCTTTTCATGGTTCTAAAAAAGGGACTAACACCACATCAAGCAAGCACAATGATGTGTCCAACATGAGGTTTTCAGGAAAACACAACATCTACAGAAAAAAGAATAACTCTGTCAGTTCTTCAAGAAACCTCCTGTTTATGAATGTGGGATATTATGCTTCTGTATGCACAATTCAAAACTCCAATAAATATTAAATAAATAAATATTAAATAAACACTGAGCTGCTATTTGTCTTCAGGAAGTAGCATGAGAAAAGTGAGTAAGAACATAAGACTATAAGAAGAGCCCTGCTGGATCAGGCCAAGGGCGCATCTAGGCCAGCTTCCTGTATCTCACAGTGGCCCCACCAGATGCCTCTGGGAGTGCATGAAACAACTAGATACCTGTCTCTTGCTACCCCTCCCATGCATCTGGCATTTGGAGGTACCTTCCTTTTAATCCTGGAGATTATACATCCCCATCCTGGCTTGTAGCCCTTGATGGACTTTTTCTCCAGGAATCTGTCTAATCCCCTTTTAAAGGGGATTAGACAGATGCCATCACCACATCCTGTGGCAAGGAGTTCCACAGACTAACAACATGTTGGGTAAATAAATATTTTTTAGAGGCTTAGGACTTACTGAAACCCCTGATTTCTGCTGCCTCTTTGTTTTTGTTTTGATGTTTTCTTTGGGGGGGGGATTATTTTTGCTTGGGCTAGTAGGCTCAAAGAAGAGAAGAGATGACATCAAGTGATGGAAAGTGAGAGGTCTTCCCATACTCTATTGATATTCTTTCTTTGCAGAAACCATAGCTTGCTGCTGCAAGCAAACTTACAGACTATAACTGCAAACAAGAATGAGAAATCACCGTGAATCCATAACTGTCAGTTCTGGTTTGGAGAGAAACTGTATTCATGTCACCAAACCAAACCATCCAAGTTTTATGCATTGCCAGTGTATAGGAAAAAGGGATTTAAGAAACTGAAGGAGAGGAACAAGATAGAAGGTGGAGCTTGTAATTCATCTGAATCAGGCTCTTCTTGCTAATTGCAGAAGTAGCTCCTCCATCTCCTTGCTCATCTGGCCACTCAGCAGCCATGTGGGGAGATTCACCCAGCCTGGAGTGACCAGCCGAGCAGGGAGATGGAGGAGCTACTTCCGCGATTGGTGGGGAAAGTGGGACACTGGTGGTGCAGCAACGCATGAGTGGATGGGCTCATTCCGGGGCCCAGACCCACATTAGGCTCAGCTGGGACGGGGATATTCGTATTCGTGAACAAATACGAATGTCCCCATCTGCCAAGCACTAACTTGAAAAGGACAAGCATCCTTCTTTATAATTCCTTAGTCATTGCCTGGGTTTGCCCAAAGATTTGAGTTACTGCCCAGTTTCAGCAAAAGTGTAATGTTTTTTGAGATTTTTTCTTGTGGAGGCTAGAGACAACTTAAGAACTGTGAATCATTTGGAGGGAGGAAATACTGGTGTCTGCATATATGCAGTGACCAGGTGAACACTCTCCAGTTTGGAGGTGAGGTGCCCCCGCTGCCTCAGTTCATGAGCTGCTGCAGCATTATGTATGATCATGCTATCTAGAGTTCCCACAGAAGAGGTTTTTAAGCACTTCTTCTCTAGAATATTATTTTACACAAGCTGCTAAATTGTTCTTGGAGGAAGAAAGAGTTGAAAAAACAGTTCTGAAAGTAGGGAGGAGGGAAGGACACCAAAATGTCAGTGTCTTTGGAGGACAAAAAAGAACAAAAGAAGGCTTACATTCTAAACTGTTCTCAAATCTCAGTCTCCACTGAGAACTCCAAAGTGTTTGAACTTTTCTTTTAAGAAGGAGTGACCATTTCTGAATGTTAATAGATGATTCAGCTCAAGGTTAGATTGCTGAAGTTCCTCTTGAGCATCGTCAGCTACTGCCTAATTCTGATTTTTCACTGATTTTCATTTTTATACCACTTGGTTGAAAGAATAACTTTTAACCTTACAGAAGCAAATCCTCTGACTCCCCCTTTTCCTCTCCCTTTTTAAAATAATGGTGGAGCAATGAAATTCTTACACAGATTTGTGCAAGTTCTCTGGTTAGGTGTTAATTAAATGAGATGGCTGGACAGTGTCTGTGAAGCAACCAACATGAATTTGACACAACTCCGGGAGGCAGTGGAAGATAGGAGGGCCTGGCGTGCTCTGGCCCATGGGGTCACGAAGAGTCGGACACGACTAAACGACTAAACGAACGAACGTCATTGGTTAGCTATTATTCTCCAACATTATAATTGAAAGGTTCAGGCATATTAGGATCCATGATCACACAACCAGAAACCCTTATATAAGGACACCTTATTGATGCAATTGAATAATAATATGTAAGAATTAAGAATTCAATTAGTTAAGCAGAGGTGAGACATATTCTCTACTTGTTGACCTCCTTCATGGGAAGGAGATATGCCTCCTGAGATGGCCTGAGATGTTTGCCCAATGATCATGGATCACAGCCCAATTTATTTATTTGGTTTCAATGAGCTGTTAGATGAAAACAGGAAGGGATTCTAGATTGGCAGTTTTATCCTGTTATGCTTCAGTGACCTACACAAGCATACAAAACTGAAGCTCACATTCTTGTATCTTATTGAATAGTTAAAAGGTCAATGGTTGTTGTTTCTTATACATGGTGCACAACATGACACATGCCAACTTCTTTTCTTTGGAGCACTAATGGAAAGACATGTTGAAATAAACTAAAGTGCAAAGGGTATGAAAACATATTGAAAATATTTCTAATACCTCTGAAAAGCATGGCAGAAGCTGATCTTGGTTGTGACTCAAAAAAATAATTAAAAAATAAAAAAGAAATCTGTATTTCTTATTTATCCCACCTTGCTTTTGTATAACCTGAGATCTACTTGCGCAGCAAGATTCTTACCTCATGGAGAGTCTACATCTGCAGACATTTTGTTGCATGTGAGTGCCACTGAGTTCAATCAAACATCCTGTGAAATTGAATATAGGAAAGTTACATTTTGGGGAGACTGCAACTGCCAGAATCCCTCAGTCACCATAGAAACTGATTCTGTTGGCTGGGGTACTCGGGGAGCTGCTCCACAAATGTAACTCGTCCAAGCTCTGTGTCTAATTGGGATTTACTGAAGCATTTCATTTCAATCTCAAGCATGATTACCTGGGGTTCACAAACTTCACACCTACATTTTTTGTCTAACAATGACAATGGCATCAAACCTTCATAGACAAAATTTTTTGCATCCTTCGGAGCGGGATAAGTTGCTTTATACCCTGAGTCATTTCACATATTCAAATGTGAGAAGTCCCTCCACTGACTATGTACCAGAATAGGTAGGGTTCTCACCATGTCTTTGAAATATATCTCCCCTAACGCCAAAAGAAGGGGCAGGTAAACTTGAAAATTTACCCTGCAGAATACTGTCTCCTATGTACCTCAAAAACATGCATACTGTACTGTGGATGTGTTGACTGATCCCTTTACACATTCTC
The DNA here is from genome assembly GCF_051106095.1 of Pogona vitticeps. Classification (NCBI taxonomy): domain Eukaryota; kingdom Metazoa; phylum Chordata; class Lepidosauria; order Squamata; family Agamidae; genus Pogona; species Pogona vitticeps. The sequence goes on from NC_135783.1 coordinate 310,686,186, forward strand.
ACAAACACACACAACTTAAAAAGTGCCATTCATAGTTTAATAGAGCCACAAAGCCTCTGTTTACACCAGTCAAAGTCCACAGGCCAGAAAGTCAAGGTCAACTGCCAGAAGGAGAAACAAGTAGATCCTAGATCAAATCAAGCCTGAACTATCTCTGGAGGCAAAAACGCTGAAGCTGAGGTTGTCCTACTATGAGCACATCACAAGAAGGTGGGATTCTCTGGAAAAGACAATAGTGCTGGGAAAGAGGGAAGGCAGCAGGAAAAGAGGAAAACCAAATACTAGATGGACTGACTCCCTAAAGGAAGCCACAGGCTTAAGTTCACAAGAGCTGAGCAGGGTTGTTGGTGACAGGACCTTTTGGAGATCACTCAAGCATAGGGCTACGATGGGTTGGAGGTTTCTTGATGGCACATAATATCGAAGTGCACAGGTACAGCTGTTCTCAACACAGGAAAGGACAGTGTTGTGCCAGTGTGCTACATAGGTGTTAAAGAAGTGCCCCTCTTAAAGAGAAGAACTGGAAAATATACTAAATAGGCATGAATTAAAAACAAATCACCACATTCATTTAGAAAATCACACCAATTCACCGATTTATATTCATGCAAATCAATGCCTTTGATTAATACAAATCAATGAATTTTAGTGATTTTTGATTTGTAAATTTGTTTGGTTATAAATTGGCCCCTCAGGTACCTAGAGACACCAAAATTGCAGGAAGGCTTCCTATGGCACTCCTCTACAATTCCTTCAAGTTTGGTGAAGATTGGGTTTTCCCAAGCCAGTTGCTAAAGATAGTTCCTGGGGGGACCCACTTTGTGAGTGTATAACTTGGATCCCAATCTTCACCAAACTTGGAGGGATTGTAGATGAGAGACAGTGGAAGCTTCTCTGTGATTTGGTGTCTCTAGGTGCCTGGAGGGGGAACTTTCCTGGGGGGCCCCCTTGTGGGTGTATAACTCAGATGTCCAAAAACTCAGACTTCACCAAACTTGCAGGACTTGTTGAGGAAAGTCAGGGGAAGCTTCCTTGTGAATCTGGTGCCTCTAGGCCCTTGTGGGAGGCATTTTAAAGTGTTTTAAATTTTAAAAAATGAATTGAATTGATTTGTCAGAAAAAACCATAAATTCGTAATTTGTGATTCATCAACCTCGACAAATCATGAATAGAGATGGGGACGACTCAACATTTTGGTGAGTTGTCCCGCTTCATGAGTTGTCAGAAGATGATGACTATTGAAGCACAAAGTTCAACATTTTGGTGAGTTGTCCCGCTTCATGAGTTGTCAGAAGATGATGACTATTGAAGCACAAAGTTACCCCCATGAAGTGACAAATAACAAATATATTTGCTGATATATTTTGCCATTGCCACCCCTGCACTGCCACTGCCAGCCCCCAGCTGCCACCCACCCCAATGCTGCACCGCCGTGGCTTCCCGACCCTAAGTGAAGCTGCAGCCACCATCTTTCCAAAGGCCAGCCACTTTCCCTTTTTACACACCATGGCTGCGGAGGCCTGATGGAGACCTCAGCGGCGGTGGCAACAATTGCAGTAAGGGGGTATCAGTGGGGGTAGGGTGGGCGAAGGTGGGGAGAAGAAGGGGGTGGGTGGTAGGCTGTGGAGGTGGGTGTCTGCCCATCGGCCCTCTGATCAGCTGATTGGTGGCTGGTAGGCAGAATGTGTTTTTTTTAAATTACAAAGGGACAAATAAAATGGGGAAATATTCATCCCTTCATATTCTTGGGGTACTCTGGAACCCATGACTAATATTTAATGGATCAGTGATTTTCCAGAAATATTGCGATTCATTTTTTTAAATTGTTCCCATGTCTAATCACAAATCAAAATGAATCATTATTTTTCTGATTCATGTCCATCGCTATTGGCAACCTAAATTTACTACTGACATGATGGAATTTAAGGTTATTCTGATTTGAAATGAACAACAGCAAAATAAATTCTCAAACATTTCAGAACACAATAGCTGTCTCTTTCAGGCCTTTTCACTCAGTAAGTGAAGTGAATGGATGGAAAACAATCTAACATTGTTCTGGTATCTAATACCTTATGGCCAAAAGAGCACTAGGAAAAGTGACCAAGTGCACATGTAAACAGGAAGTATGCAACCTCAGTAGGGTGGGCATGCTAAATTTCCACCCCAGCAACACACTCAGAAAGAAGCCCAAATGGCCCACCCCCCCACCCCAGAAGTAACTGGAAAACACTTAAGGGTTTCACTTTAGCGGGCTTGAGAGTTATTGGTGAACCTCTGGGGTACACTCTTGGAAACACTTTCACTCACAGGAGCTTCTGAAAGCAGAACAACCTTTTTGTGTGGAAATCCCTTTTTTAAGTAGAGGGAGGGCTGAGTTTACAGACCCTACTTTCCCTATCCCTGTTGAATACTTTTGTCTCTATGAAGGGCTTGGAGGACGTCCAGTAAGGTGGCATCAAAGTGGGCTGATGGTTTTGCTCATCACTTCGTTCATTTATACTACAGAGAAAACCAATGTCTGAAAAAGAGCTAGATAATCCTTCCAAAACCTTTTTTTGCAGTATTAAGATGTCTGCGATTATTTATCACCATGATGATTAATACCACACAACCTTCACTAAAAATAACATTTGGAAATGATATATATTCATAGCTATCCTGAAATTATTCTGTTTTATACCTCCTTGTACCGGAAAGGGATATAGTTGATAATTTATCTACACAAAACATCTATGCAAAATTCATACCTTCACATAGAGATGCCGTTTGTGTGTGTCAGTGTCTGCATGTGTTTCTATTATAAAGAAAATATATTCTCTCATTTTTTCCCATTGTGAGCTTAATGATTGGAGAGGAAATAATTTAATCCTTCTCTGAATCTACTTTTTCAAAATCAATTAATTCTTAATTCTAATTGCAGTTCTTCCAAACCATTAGTACTTTTTCTTCATTAAACAGTGCAAACCATTCACTTTGAAATGGACTATATTTTCCAAGAGAAAAGCATGAGTTAGTGTTTTTCATACTGTTTTGTCTTAACACTTTATGCACAATGTATATTACATACACTGGGGCAGTCAGATATATTTTCACTTTTTATTTAATGGTACTGCAGGGTCACTATTGCCACACCTACACAAAGAAAGAGAATTTAAGATAATAATGTCTTTTATTTCCCAATGTGGTAAGCTAGTCACATTGCCCACCCAGCCCAGAAATAATGAGACAAGACACAGGTTGTTGGGTTTAAAACTTGGGCCACAACTTTATTAACTATTTAAAGCTATATCCCCCAAAATACAAGAGGGCCTGCCATAGTGAGATATTCTTTGATGTCCAGATAATCCTAAATCTCTGGACATTTTCCGACAGCAGGGTGAGCTCCTATTTCTGAATCCTACTGTCTGCTGCCTTCAGGGGCTCTGTGAAATGGCATCCCCCAACCAACTCCTCCCACTGAGCCTCGTGACCCAAAGCGTGCAGCTGGCTGGGAGATCCTACCATGTAAAACCATCTCCCATCTGATAGCCGATTGTCTTGACCTGACTGAAAGATGGCCAAATTTTTGGCACCACATGTCAATCATGAACTCACCAAAATGTTTTCATTGCACTACCCACCAAGGAATTGGGCTATTTAATACATCCCAAGCCTGCCACCCAAGCCGAAAATTTTGGCTCGGAGGCCTCCTTGCAGATCCCTCAGAAAAATTTCCATACCCAACTCAGACAGATGAACACCATCCCTTCTGAATAATTCAGGCCAATGACTGGTTATGTCAGCATGTTGAATGACTGATCCAAGTCCAACCTCATTGTTCAGTCAATTCCATGATTCACCCTGCGCCTCGAGTGATCAATCAGACTACAATTGCAATCGGCTCTCCATACAAGCCTGGGAATAATATTAGACCAGATTAACTTCAGTAAAGGATACTTGCCCCTTCATGGATTGCTGCCTTGTCGTGGCGAAGGGGCTTGAGCAACTCAGAGAAGCTATGGGCTATGCCGTGCAGGGCCACCCAAGACGGACAGGTCATAGTGGAGAGTTCCGACTAAAAGTAATCCACCTGGAGTAGGAACCGGCAATTCCACTCCAGTATCTTTGCCAAGAACGTCCCATGATCAGAAACAAAAGGCTAAAAGATATGATGCTGGAAGATGGGCCCCTCAGGTCGGAAGGCGTCCAACATACTACTGAGGAAGAGCGGAGGACAAGTACAAGTAGCCCCAGAGCTAATGAAGTGGTTGGGCCAAAGCCGAAAGGACGCTCAGCTGTGGACGTGCCTGGAAGTGAAAGGAAAGTCTGATGCGGCAAAGAAAAATATTGCATAGGAACCTGGAATGTGAGATCTATGAACCTTGGCAAGCTGGAGGTGGTCAAACAGGAGATGGCAAGAATAAACATTGACATCCTGGCCGTCAGTGAACTAAAATGGACAGGAATGGGTGAATTCAAATCAGATGATTACCATGTCTACTATTGTGGGTATGAATCCCGTAGAAAGAATGGAGTAGCCCTCAAAGTCAACAAAAGAGTGGGTAAAGCTGTTATGGGATACAATCTCAAAAATGATAGAATGATGTCAATACGAATCCAAGGCAAACCTTTCAACATCACAATAATCCAAGTTTATGCACCAAACTCCATTGCTGAGGAGACTGAAATTGAACAATTTTTTGAAGATTTACAACACCTTCTAGAACTGACCCCAAAGAAAGATGTTCTTCTCATTCTGGGGGACTGGAATGCTAAGGTAGGGAGTCAAGAGATAAAAGGAACAACAGGGAAGTTTGGCCTTGGAGTTCAAAATGAAGCAGGGCAAAGGCTAATAGAGTTTTGCCAAGAGAACAAGCTGGTCATCATAAACACTCTTCCAACAGCACAAGAGGCGACTCTACACATGGAAATCACCAGATGGGCAATATCGAAATCAGATTGATTATATTCTCTGCAGCCAAAGATGGAGAAGCTCTATACAGTCAGCAAAAACAAGACCTGGAGCTGATTGTGGCTCTGATCATCAGCTTCTCATAGCAAAATTCAAGCTTAAACTGAAGAGAGTAGGAAAAACCACTGGGCTACTCAGGTATAATCTAAATCAAATCCCCTATGAATACACAGTGGAAGTGAAGAACAGATTTAAGGAACTCGATTTGGTGGACAGGGTGCCTGAAGAACTTTGGACAGAGGCTCGTAACATTGTACAGGAGGCAGCAACAAAAACCATCCCAAAGAAAAGGAAATGCATGAAAGCAAAGTGGCTGTCCAAGGAAGCCTTACAAATAGCAGAGAGAAGGGAAACAAAATGCAGGGGAGATAGGGAAAGTTACAGAAAATTGAATGCAGACTTCCAAAGAATAGCAAGGAGTGACAAGAGGGCCTTCTTAAATGAACAATGCAAAGAAATAGAGGAAAATAACAGAAAAGGAAAAACCAGAGAGGAAAATTGGAGATATCAGAGGACCCTTTGGTGTAAGGATGGACATGATAAAGGACAAAAATGGAAGGGACCTCACAGAAGCAGAAGACATCAAGAAGAGGTGGCAAGAATACACAGAGGAATTATATCAGAAAGATTTGGATATCCCGGACAACCCAGACAATGTAGTTGCTGACCTAGAGCCAGACATCCTGGAGAGTGAAGTCAAGTGGGCCTTAGAAAGCCTGGCCAGTGGAGGTGATGTCATTCCAGCTGAACTATTTAAAATCTTAAAAGATGATGCTGTTAAGATGCTACATTCAATATGCCAGCAAGTTTGGAAAACTCAACAGTGGCCAGAGGACTGGAAAAGATCAGTCTACATCCCAATACCAAAGAAGGGAAGTGCGAAAGAATGCTCCAACTACTGCACAATTGCACTCATTTCACACGCTAGCAAGGTTATGCTCAAAATCCTACAAGGTAGGCTTCAGCAATATGTGGACCGAGAACTCCCAGAAGTACAAGCGGGATTCCGAAGAGGCAGAGGAACTCGAGACCAAATTGCTAACATGCGCTGGATTATGGAGAAAGCCAGAGAGAGAAAGCCAGGAAGCAACAGTTAGAACTGGATATGGAACAACAGATTGGTTCAAAATTGGGAAAGGAGTACGACAAGGCTGTATATTGCCTCCCTGCTTATTTAACTTATATGCAGAATACATCATGCGAAAGGCCGGATTGGAGGAATCCCAAGCTGGAATCAAGACTGCCGGAAGAAATATCAACAACCTCCGATATGCAGATGATACCACTCTGATGGCAGAAAGTGAGGAGGAACTAAAGAACCTTGTAATGAGGGTGAAAGAGGAGAGTGCAAAAAACGGTCTGAAACTCAACATCAAAGAAACTAAGATAATGGCCACTGGCCCCATCACATCCTGGCAAATAGGAGGGGAAGATATGGAGGCAGTGACAGATTTTACCTTCTTGGGCTCCATAATCACTGCAGATGGAGACAGCAGCCACGAAATTTGACAGAGGTGTGGCGTTACCAGACTACGCCAGGGGGCGCTATGGTGAAATGAACTGCTCAGAGATGAAACCAAACAGACACTGTTGTAGTGTAGGTAGAATTATTTACATTAAAGTTCATATATACAGGTACAAAATACAACTTCTCTTGGTCTTTACACAGTCCTGGTCTTTCACAGTAGTTCTTCAGTTTGCAATAGTAAATTACAGGTTCAGTATCCAAAGATTGTTACCAATATAAATAGTCCAGCATCCACGAAGTCTTCTCCTCTCACCACGGAGATAGTCTTCCTCCAGGACCTTCCTCTTGCAATGTAGCAAGTCTTCATCCAGCGATGCAGCATAAATTTCTTTCACAATCAATGAAACTTATCAACCAAATAAACAGCTCTCAACTACACAACCACCAGCTACCCAACAACTTGTGTCTGCTAGCTTAGCTAGCTTTATTCTTGGTTGCTCCAATTAACTTGGTTGTCCCACAGCTGTCTCAATTAACCCAGCTGTATTACTTTGGTACATGTTGCTCACTAAATTCTGATCCTGTTATAACTTATCTACTGAATTGCAATGAACAATTCCTAAAGGTTGAATTGAGACCTGTCAATCTCCTCCAATTGTTTAGAGCAATTCTGTTACATATTTACTTACATTTTGCATTGCTTCTAGCATATACAGAGTTCTTTTTACATTCGTATATATATTATATCATTCCCAACATTTCACAAGCTTTGTCATGTTTAGTTGGCCCCAATACTTTAGTCAAACAATCAGCTTTATTATTTTCTGTTCCACAGTATACTAGTTCTATTAACCCATTTTCTATACTTTGTTTAACATACTTGATATCCGTGTGTTTTGATCTGCTCCTTACATTTGGTGAGTTTGCCATTTGTATGACTGCTTGATTATCTTCAAACACTTTAATTTGTGATTTTATATATACTCCCAGATCTTGTGCCAATTATTTATAGAAAATTAAATCTGTACATAATTCAGATAATGCTGCATATTCAGATTCAGCAGAAGACAATGATATAAATTTTTGTCTAGCTGTCTTCCAGCTTACCAAACTTCCTCCCAAATGCACTGTCACGCCTGATGTTGATCTTCTGGTTATTAAATCAGTCCCATAATTAGCATCGGCATAAGCAGTAATAGAAAGTTCTCCCTCTGGTTCTAAATTTAGCTTTTTATTTTGTGCCTCCTTTAAATACCTTAGTACTCTTTTTGCTGATTGCCAGTGCCTTTCATTCGGTTTGCTCACATTCCTTGATAATAAGTTCACAGCTATAGATATATCTGGCCTTGACCATCTACTCAAATATAGTAAGCTGCCTATCAGTGATCTATATATTTTAATATCACATTCTGGACCATTAATATGTTCTTTCTCAAACTTAATGTTCATAGGAGTTGCTGCACCTTTACAATCTTCCATCTTGTATTGTTTTAGGAGTTTTAATATTTTACTCTTTTGAGCTATTTTAAATCCTCTCTCACTTCTTTCTATTTCTACTCCTAAGTAGTTACTTATTTCTCCTAAATCTCTTAATTTGTAGTGTCTCTTTAACATTTGAATTGTTTCTTCAGCTTCTTTCTTATCCTTGGTAAATATGGCTAAATCGTCAACAAATACTAATATTATAGCTTGTGTTTTCTCATTTATGAATAAACAAAGTTCTGCCTTTCCTTGCATAAAACCATTATCTTTTAAAGTTTTGGTTAAATGTTGGTTCCATTCATGGCCACTTTGTCTCAGACCATATTGTTACATAACAGCACTGATGTTACCTGTCTGTCATGGGTTTGGAGGGAAAGTTCCATCCTATGGGGAGTGGAAGGCGGGACATCAGGAGGAGGGGCTGTACTGTATAAATATGTGATGCCTGTGTGGTGAAGAGGAGATGCTGAGACAGACACTGTGAGACACTGGGTGGTGACGAAGCAGCAGCTGGGGAAGAAGAAGCTGTTGTGGGAGTCTGGGTGTCTGACAGGGTACTACTGTGTGTCAGAGTACCAACCTGAAAGGTTCAGGGGTCTGTTGGTTAGCCAGAACTGATGGGTTCAGGGTCTGTGCTTTAAGTTAAAGGTTCTAGGTGAACCAAACTGTATGCTGGTGTGTGTGAAAATAAGCCACGTTACTTTAGTTTATTCACCTGATTGTTTTATTTACCCTGTTTGTATTTAAAATAAACCTTATTCTTTTATTGTTTAAAAATCCATCCCTGGTCTGTGAGACTTATTATAGGGAATGGTTGGTGGCAGCTTAGTGTAACTGTGTGACATATCCCAGTAGGTCTGGGTTTGTCACATTGATTGGTGTCCAGCGTGTGGGATACGACTGGTCCAGTTGTCCAGCGGTCCAGCAAAGCCTTGGCAAGTGTGCCCAGAGCAAGGGGGGTCTAGTCAGGGACAGTCTGAGGCGCGTAGGTAATCTTCTAGGTGTACCTCACGGGGAGGTGCACTAGTAGAAGAACGTGCCAACTGGGGAGACTTAGATTAAGGTGCTCTGAGGCAGCCTGATTTTGGCGGGAAAACGCTGAGGCAAAACTGCGTAGCAACAGCGAGCTAGCTTGCCAGCTGAGAGGCCCAGCAGAGGGGGGTAGGCTCTGACTCGATACTGTTGCAAGTAGTGCTGAAGAACAGCAGCAATCTCTAGGGAGAGCTGGTTCTGAGGCAAGAAGGAAAAAAAGTGGTCGTTTTATTTTGAGGCTTGACTTTTTAAAGCAGCCTGTTCTGAGGGGGGGTATGCCCTTGACTCGAAGCCAAGTAGCAGACATGAGTGAAGTGAAAGACCCCCAGATTGACCAAGGTTCTGAGGAGGAATTTGGCTCAGTGCAAGGTGACAGCACAGGAGAGCAGAACCCAGAACTTAGAAAATTGATCCTAGCCCAACAGCATGAACTGAGGGTGAGGGAAATGGAGGAAAGATTAGAGAGAGAGAAAATGGCATTTGAATTAGAGCGAGAGAGAGAGAGAATGGAGAGGGAAGAAAGAATGGAGAGAGAGAAAATTGCTCTGGAAAAAGAAAGGATGGCGTATGAGTTAAGAAAACTGGAAATGATGAACCAGAACAATAATAATAATAGGGATTCTGAGGGAGGCCAACTGTCTAAGGCTGACCTGAAGAAATTCCCTGTGTACCACAAGGGAGATTGTCCTGAGGTGTTCTTTTCCTTAGTGGAAAGAGCGTTTGTGGACTTCTCAGTGAGGGAAACTGAGAAGATGACCATCATGCGGTCTTTAATCAGTGGTAGCCTGGCTGAGGTTTATGCCGAGATGCCTGAGGAATTGATGAAAGATTTTGCAGAGTTTAAAAAACTGGTGTTTGCAAGACATGGGATAAATGCAGAGCAGCTGAGACAAAGATTCAGGTCCCTTACCAAGAAGCCAGAACAGACTTTTACCCAAGTGGGGGCCCAATTGGTGAGGCTGCTTGAGAAATGGCTATCGCAGGAGGGAATAGAGACCTATGAGCAGCTTAAAGACTTGATAGCCCTGGAACAGTTCTATTCAGTCCTGCAGGGGGAATTGAAATTCCAGGTGAGGGAAAGGAAACCGAAATCTGTGGCAGCAGCCGCAGAGATCGCAGATTTTATCTCCCAAATAAGAAAGCCCTTGGGTGAGGGGAAATCTGTAGGTAAACCCAAAGAAACCTACAGCAAGTACTCTCAGGGACCAGGGAAAAGCCAGCAAGGGGGAGGGGCCCATGGTGAAGGGAAGCCCTCAGGCATGAAACCAAGACCTCAGATTTTGGAGGGAAAACCAAAACAAGATGAGAGAGAATCAAAATATACCAGAAAATGCTATTTCTGTCAGGGAAAGGGTCATCTAATCTCAGAGTGTGAGAAATTAAAGCAGCTAAAAGGAATGGTGCCTCAGAATTCTAGTGGGACCAAGCCAAAAGCTGTGTTCTGTGTCCAGAAAGAGCAAAGCTCATTGTCACAGAGGGAGCCTGTTGCCATGACTACTCAGTCTGGAACAGCTACCTCTGCTGATCAGGCTGAGGAAAATGGTCCTCTTATGGAGGTGAAGCGCTGCTTGCTGATAAAAACAGATTCTCAGTTGTTTGAGACAGCAGGGGTGGACGTAGGAATACTTGACCGTCAGTATAGGGGACTGCGGGACACTTGTTCCCAGGTAACCCTGTGCCATCCAGATATCATCCCTAGGGAGTTTATAATCCCAAATGAGAGCATGAAGGTGGCAGGGATTGAGGGGCAGATAATCTCTCTGCCAGTAGCAGAGGTACCTGTCAACTTTCAAGGCTGGAGGGGAGATTGGCGGATAGCGATTTCATCGACTCTGCCAGCAGCCGTGCTCGTGGGAAATGACCTGGCTGAACATGTGAAACGGGTGCTAGTGATTACACGCTCACAAGCCACCACAGGGACAGTTCAGGGGGGTAATGATGAGCCAGAGACGGAGGCAGAGGGGAGTTCAGAAGCTGTGGTGGAAACCTTAACCACAGACAGCAGATTTGGACAGGAGCAAAAGGCAGACGCCACTCTCCAAAAGTGTTTTGAACAGGTGACTGACGCCCAGCTAACACCTGAAACCCCAGTGAGATTTCTGGAGAAAAAGGGGATTTTATATAGAGAGACCTTGAGGAACATCTCAAAAGGGGGAGATGGGATCAGAAGTCAGCTGGTGGTACCTGAAAAGTATCGCCCCATGATCTTACAAAGGGGTCACTCTGACATGTTTGCTGCGCACTTAGGAGTGAACAAGACACAGCAGAGAATCACACAGAATTTCTACTGGCCTGACATAGGGAAGCAGATCAGGGAGTTCTGTAAACAATGTGATGTGTGTCAAAGGCAGGGGAATAACCGCGACAGGACCAAAGCAAAGTTGTGCCCTTTGCCTGTGATTGACACTCCGTTCAAATGCATAGGGGTGGATATAGTGGGACCTTTGCCCAAGGCCACAAAGAGGGGGAACAGGTTCATCCTAACAATTGTGGACCATGCCACAAGGTATCCTGAAGCCATACCCTTGACTAACATTGAGACTAACACAGTGGCCGATGCTTTGGTGGGGTATATGTCCAGGATGGGATTTGCCTCAGAGATAATCACAGATTTGGGAGCATCGTTCACATCAAAGCTCATGAAACGCTTATGGCAGATCTGTGGAATTAAGCACAAGGAAACCACTGCCTATCATCCTGAAAGTAATGGGTTAACTGAGAAGTTCAATGGGACTCTAATGCGCATGATTAGGGCTTACTTGGCAGAGAATCCAAACAATTGGGACCAGAAGCTGCAATCCCTTTTGTTTGCTTATCGATCAGTGCCACAAGCCAGTACCGGGTTTAGTCCATTTGAACTTCTATTTGGGAGAAGGGTGAAAGGGCCCCTTGATTTGATCAAACAAAATTGGGAGCAGATCACCCAGGATGACCCACAAGACGTTGTAACATACATAGACACCTTGATGAATGACCTAAAGCGAAATCTAGAGCTGGCAGCAGAAAACCTGCAAGCTCAGAAGGTCAGACAGAAAACATGGTATGACCACAAAGCTAGAGAGAGGCACTTTGACCCAGGGGAGGAAGTGCTTTGGCTTAGGCCCTGCAGAGAGAATAAACTGCAGCTCAAATGGGCAGGACCATATAGGGTCATTTCCAAGATGTCAGACCTGAACTACCTAATAGAGCAGGAGGAGAACCAAGCAAGGAGGGTGGTTCATGTGAATGCCCTAAAACCCTACTACAGAGGGGAACAGAGGGTTTTATTCGCGATAAAAGCAGCTGAGAGTGAGGAAGCTGAATTACCCTTCTGGGAGGGTAGAGGGGAAGTAAAATACAACCCAGAGGAGGTCAAGATCAGTCCTGCACTCACCCAAGACCAGCAGCAAGAACTAAAAACGCTGCTTAGTAAAAATCAACAGGTGTTTTCCAACAAGCCGGGGATAGTGAAGGGAGTGATGCATCGGATCCACACAGGGGATGCACCCCCGCAGGCAGTATCCCCATACCGAGTAACGGGACCCTATAGGGACAAGGTGCGGAAGGAGCTGGACGAGATGCTGAGGGAGAACATAATCGTCCCCTCTTCTAGTCCTTGGTCCTCTCCGATAGTCCTTGTGGACAAGCCTGATGGGAGCATTAGGTTTTGTGTCGATTACAGGAAATTAAACCGTGTAACCACTCCTGATGCCTACCCAATGCCCAGGCTAGACAACCTGATTGAAACCATAGGGGGTTGTCGGTTCATCTCATCATTGGACCTGGTAAAGGGATATTGGCAATTAAGAATTGATCCCAGGGATCAAGAAAAAACTGCCTTTTGCAGCCCTTTTGGTCTCTATGAGTTTCGAGTCCTGAGCTTTGGTCTCAGAAATGCACCAGCCACATTCCAAAGGCTGATGGACCAGACCTTGGCAGGGCTTAGTGACTTTACAGTGGCCTACATTGACGACATAGGGATCTTCAGTAATACCTGGGAAGATCACCTGATACACCTGGAGTTAGTGCTGCAGAGGTTAAGTGCAGCAGGGCTAACAGTAAAGGCCAGCAAGTGTCAGCTGGGTAGCCCAGAAATAAAATACTTAGGTCACATGGTAGGGGGAGGAATGATAAAACCCCTGGAGGCCAAAATAGAAGCTGTTCGTGATTGGCCTAGACCCAACACCAAGAAAAAAGTCAAATCATTTCTTGGGTTGGTGGGCTACTACAGAAAGTTCATCCCGAGGTTTAGCGAGATTGCGGCTCCGCTGACCGATCTGACGAGGAAGAAGGCTGATGACCGCATCCCGTGGACCAGCGACTGTGAGGCGGCGTTCCAGAGGTTGAAGGAGGCGTTAATCAACTATCCTGTCCTGCGTGCTCCAGACTTCGACCGGGAGTTCATCATCTACACCGATGCGTCTAACAGCGGGGTAGGAGCAGTTCTGTGCCAGGAGGATGAGAATGGTGACCAGCATCCAGTGTCCTACCTGAGTAGGAAACTTCAAAAAGGTGAGAGACATTTGGCAACCGTGGAGAAGGAGTGTTTGGCCATAGTCTACGTGATCCAGAAGGCCAAGCCTTACATCTGGGGAAGACATTTTGTTCTGTGTACTGACCATTCACCATTGCAATGGTTAAAGACGATGAAAACCCACAATAGCAAACTTATGAGGTGGGCTTTGAACTTACAGGACTATGACTTTGAAGTGAAGGTGGTCAGAGGGTCAGTGAACTGTGTTGCTGACGCCTTATCAAGAAGACCTGAAGACTGAAGACGGCGAAAGAACATGGACTATATGTATATAATGAAAACAAAAAGTTAAAATGTACCTGGTTTTGAATTTGGTTGGTATTAATAAAGGTAAATTGATGTACTGTATATGGTAAAATGTTTAAATGCATATTTGCTATGGTTAACTTGGAGTGTAAGTATATGTAAGTATTATATGGTATGTATAAATGTTGTTGTGTATTTTATGCAGGTTGTTTTTTTGGTGAAAAGCACTTTTAGCTTTCCCCCTACAAAACAACTTATAAAGAGGGGAGGTGTTACATAACAGCACTGATGTTACCTGTCTGTCATGGGTTTGGAGGGAAAGTTCCATCCTATGGGGAGTGGAAGGCGGGACATCAGGAGGAGGGGCTGTACTGTATAAATATGTGATGCCTGTGTGGTGAAGAGGAGATGCTGAGACAGACACTGTGAGACACTGGGTGGTGACGAAGCAGCAGCTGGGGAAGAAGAAGCTGTTGTGGGAGTCTGGGTGTCTGACAGGGTACTACTGTGTGTCAGAGTACCAACCTGAAAGGTTCAGGGGTCTGTTGGTTAGCCAGAACTGATGGGTTCAGGGTCTGTGCTTTAAGTTAAAGGTTCTAGGTGAACCAAACTGTATGCTGGTGTGTGTGAAAATAAGCCACGTTACTTTAGTTTATTCACCTGATTGTTTTATTTACCCTGTTTGTATTTAAAATAAACCTTATTCTTTTATTGTTTAAAAATCCATCCCTGGTCTGTGAGACTTATTATAGGGAATGGTTGGTGGCAGCTTAGTGTAACTGTGTGACATATCCCAGTAGGTCTGGGTTTGTCACACATATAAGCTTTTCTTTAATATCCAGCATTTACCTTCATTTTCAATGCCTGGTGGTTTTTCCATATAAATTGTGTGTTTCAGGTCAGCATATAAATAGGCTGTTTCTATGTCAACATGCCTGGTCATGAGATTATGTTTGGCTGCATAGGTTAAAACAAATCTCAATGTCTCTGGTTTTAGAGCCGGTGCAAAAACTTGATCATAGTCGTTTGATGTTTGAGCATACCCTTTTGCCACTAGCCTTGCTCTATACCTCATATTACCATAGGCATCCACCTTCCTTTTAAATACCCATCTGGATCCAATTACTTTTGATTTTTCAGGCAGTTTCACCTCCTCATAAACTTTTAGTTGTTTTAATGAATTTAACTCTTTCTCCATTGCCTCTTTCCATTTTATTTGTTCCTTCTCAGGCATATTGCATATATCATCATATGTCTCTGGTTCTGCTACATTGAGACAGTAATAGGTCTCAGGCTTGTACCTGTCTGGAGTTCTTCTCTCTCTGCTAGACCTCCTAGGTAATTCCCTGTCCTCCTCGAGAGTTTCCCTCTCTTCTGAGTTGGATGGAATTTCTGTATCAGATTGCATTTCCACAGGTTCTACTTCTCTTTATTTCCTGCTCTGTTTGAGAGTCACTATCATCTCCACTATCCTCACTATTTTTATTCCTTTCAGGCAATTTAATTATTGTTTCTGGGGGTTTACATATTTTGTCCCAGTTACTGTGCTCGTTAAATGAAGCATTGCTACTTATTACGAGTTTGTTGGTATTTGGCAATCCAAACCTAAATGCTCTCCTATTTTGTTGGTATCCTAGGAAATACATTAATTTGGCTTTCTTTTCTCCCTTTCTCCTTATTTCTTTTGGGATGTGAACCCATGCAGGAGATCCAAAAACGTGTAAAAATTTTAAATTTGGTTTTCTCCCAGTCCAAATTGTGTAAGGTATGTTGTCTATTCCACTGTGCCAAAGAATATTAATATAAAAATTTGCGCACAGTATAGCTTTACCCCAATATTTCTCAGACAGTTTACTCCCCCTAATCATTGCCTCAGCCATATTCTGCAGAGTTTGGCCCCTTCTTTCAATGAAGGCATTCTGAGTAGGTGTATAGGGAGCGGCTCTCCTGTGAGTAATACCATTTTTTTAAAATATTGCTTGAAATTTGGCATTGGTAAACTCCGTTCCATTGTCAGTTTGTACCATCTTAACTTTTTTTTCTATTTTGCGCTCTACAAATTTGAGCCATTTTTCAAACTCTACATGTACTGTACTTTTATCTTTCATGAGATAGCAGAATCCAAACCTGGACTTTTGGTCTTGGATAGAGAGAATGTATCTAGCTCCTCCTAATGATGCACATTTGGGTCCTATTACATCAATTGACACCAAATCTAATATATTTTTCACTTGTACATCACTATGTTTCATTATTGGAGCTTTCTTACTCTTGGCTAATTGACATGCTTGACAATTTACATATTCATTACATTGCTTTAAATTAACTCCTACTGAGTTTTCAATTGTTTTTCTCAGTGTTTTGTAGTTTGCATGTCCTAGTCTTTGATGCCATAAATGGATACAATCTTTGTGTATACATTTGTTCTCATAGACATTATTAGCCCTAGTACAGTTTAGTCTATATAAATTATTTCTAACATAGCAATTCAATTTTTCATTGTTCTTGCTAGTTATTATACATTTATCCTCATGGAAAGTGCTGATAAACCCATTCTTTGCTAATGAACTCACAGAAAGTAAATTATGCTTCAATTTTGGAACATGTAAAACATCTATTGGTTTAGCTATATAAGGCAATTTAACTTTACCTCTTCCCAGTATTTTAGCACTAATACCATCTGCTAAGCATACTTATTGGTTGAATACAGGTTGGTAGTTAAATATTAGCTTCTTGTTCTTACACATGCTGGCTGTTGCTCCAGAATCAACAATCCACTCTTCTTGTTGTTCAGAGTTATAAATTTCCTCAGTTAGGTTTAGTGTTTCTCTCTTGCGTCTTGTTTGTTTTTCTTTTTCTTTCTTAAATTTACAATCTTTTATCAGATGTTTTCTTGAGCCACAGGAAAAACAGCGTTTTCCAGAATGAATGTTTGCAGCTGTGTCCACCTCCTCCTCACTTTCTTTCAGCTTATCACGGTGATTAGTGAGTTTGGAGTCTCGGAGTTGTTTGTTATCTTTCCTCTTTTGCTCTTCTTCCAAAAGTTTGCTCGTTATATTAATTACTGTCAGCTCTGCTTGAGGAAGAATTTCCAAATTGGTCACCAGCTGACCATATGACTCATCTAATGAAGACAGAATAATAAATGCTTCCTGTATTTCTGTAAATGTGATGTTCTTTTCTCTTAAGTCCATCAACATTGACTTCATTACCTCTAAATGTTGAAGCATACTCCCTCCAGCTTGCAGTCTAGTTCGAAAAAGTTTTCTGGCAATTTGTATCTGGCTTCCAACGTTATCTCTTACGAAGAGTCTCCTTAAATCCTCCCATGGCTTCTTTGCTGAGTTTTGGCTTCTCAGGTGGATAAGAAGACGGTCCTCTAGAGTTAACCCAATAATCACCAGTGCTTTAAAATTTAGCGCTCTTTTTTCTTCATCTAGCACTGCTGGGGGATTTTCTACTATGTCCCATAATGCTTCCTTTTGTAATAGCAATTGAACCTTCTGCTGCCAAGTTGAATAATTCTCCCCATTCAACTTCTTTATGCACAGTCCAGCCATAGACATTTCGTTGGCCATTTTTACCACAGACTGTAGCCACACTACTTGGCTCTCTCTCTCTGGTCAGCAGTTTCTTCAATAGATTCTTAAATTTATATCTGGATGCAGTCTGGTGCGCTGTCTGGGCCCATAACCAATTGACAGAGGTGCGGCATTACCAGACTACGCCAGGGGGCGCTATGGTGAAATGAACTGCTCAGAGATGAAACCAAACAGACACTGTTGTAGTGTAGGTAGAATTATTTACATTAAATTTCATATATACAGGTACAAAATACAACTTCTCTTGGTCTTTACACAGTCCTGGTCTTTCACAGTAGTTCTTCAGTTTGCAATAGTAAATTACAGGTTCAGTATCCAAAGATTGTTACCAATATAAATAGTCCAGCATCCACGAAGTCTTCTCCTCTCACCACGGAGATAGTCTTCCTCCAGGACCTTCCTCTTGCAATGTAGCAAGTCTTCATCCAGCGATGCAGCATAAATTTCTTTCACAATCAATGAAACTTATCAACCAAATAAACAGCTCTCAACTACACAACCACCAACTACCCAACAACTTGTGTCTGCTAGCTTAGCTAGCTTTATTCTTGGTTGCTCCAATTAACTTGGTTGTCCCACAGCTGTCTCAATTAACCCAGCTGTATTACTTTGGTACATGTTGCTCACTAAATTCTGATCCTGTTATAACTTATCTACTGAATTGCAATGAACAATTCCTAAAGGTTGAATTGAGACCTGTCAAAATTAAAAGATGCCTTCTTCTTGGGAGGAAAGCAATGACAAATCTTGACAGCATCTTAAAAAGCAGAGACATCACATTGCCAACAAAAGTCTGAATAGTCAAAGCTATGGTTTTCCTGTTGTGATGTATGGAAGTGAGAGCTGGACCATAAAGAAAGCCGACCACCGAAGAATTGATGCCTTTGAATTGTGGTGCTGGAGGAGGCTCTTGAGAGTCCCCTGGACTGCAAGGAGAACAAACCAATCAATTCTAAAGGAAATTAACCCTGAGTGCTCCCTGGAAGGACAGATCCTGAAGCTGAGGCTCCAGTACTTTGGCCATCTCATGAGAAGAGAGGACTCCCTGGAAAAGACCTTAATGTTGGGAAAGTGTGAAGGCAAGAGGAGAAGGGGATGACAGAAGATGAGATGGTTGGACAGTGTCCCCAAAGCAACCAACATGAATCTGACCCAACTCCGGGAGGCAGTGGAAGACAGGGGTGCCTGGCGTGCTCTGGTCCATGGGGTCACGAAGAGTCGGACACGACTAAACGAAAGGATACTTGAAGAATCAACGACTTGCCTTTTCTAATAGCTATGTCATTCCCACCCAAATGAAGCGCCATTATATCGGGGGGAGGGTGCATGCTCGAAATTTGCTAGGGCCAGCTCCAATACCCCTCTTTTCCTTCCATTCTAGAGAGGCCGTACCCCCGAAACCTAAATTTTGTCCCCAACCTGTCCACAAGGCATGTTTCATGGCTCAGTGGATATAGCTGTGGCCATACACCACCACTCACAGCTGGGAGGAAGCTGCTATGAGTCCTGTAAAAGAAAAGCAGAGTCACGTCTATCCTGGGAGGGAACGTACATACATTTTAAACTTGTGTGACAACCACCTTCCCAGTCTCTTAATTTGATCATCGCCATAAGCCAAAGCTACAACAGTAGATGCTGCCCCTATCCAAAATGAATGGGTGCCAAATTTCCACCTAACGATGCCAGCTTCACGAAGGCCATGAAAAGTGACCACCCAAAATTGATACCATGTAAGGGGAGATCCATCACTGTGGCAAAATAAATTCCCTCCAGAATTCCCTCTCAACTGAACAAACTTGGTGAGAGCTTTAACTGGGCAAAGCTCTTTTACAGAATGGGGGCCCAGATTATAATTTGTCACTTTCCATACTAATCAGTTTTTGATTGGCGGATATACAACAGAACCCCATCTTCAGAAGCCAACAGGTTCTCCATCTGCAACATGGAATGTGAATTATCAAATTTGGATGCTCTCACCCCCAAAAAGTAAGAATTGTAGAAGAGCTCTCAGTCTTCTCACTGCCAAGGGAACACCCAGTTCCATTGTGAGGATTTGAAATGTTCTCATGAGGAAATAACATTTCCCTGATCCAGGCTTTCCCAAGAGAAAATACGTAAATTTGGAGCTGGAAGCTACCTTCCCTTCAGTTACCTCCTTCTACATCTTCCTTCTCACTACCTCTTCCATACCTTCAACAGACTTTAAATTGCTTGCCGAAGTCACATATCTATTACCCTGAACAGGGATTCTAAATCCCAATGTAAAGCCATTTAGCAAATAACTACCAGATTCACAATCCGGGTAAAGCCATGGCCAGGCCGCCAGTACCTTCTTTTCCTTAAATCACTCCTTCTCCATACAGTACAGTGGGGTCTTGACTTAAGAACGGCTTGAGTTAAGAACATTTTGACTTAAGAACCAGTCTCATAGGAAAAAATTGACTTGACTTACATACTTAAATTTGAGTTAAGAACTGAAAAAAACCACGTGGGAGGCAGGGAAAGTGCAAAATTTGAACTTTCAGTTAACTGTTGGCCAGTGAAAAGGGTGCCTGTCTGCTTCCTCACTCCTCCCAGCGTTTAGAGAGTGGATTGGGAGACAGTCTTCAGACTGCCTGGTACTGCCTGGACTGTATTTTCCCTGCCTTCCCTGAACCTTTCTTGACCTAAGAAAAAAAGAAACAAAATATCCCCCTCTAGTGGTCGAAGGCGGAATAGCAGCTTCCCATTAGTTTCTATGGACGGAAAAGAGCAGATACGGATCAAATGGTTTTCAATGCATTCCTATGGGAAATGCAGATTTGACCTGAGAACTTTTTGACTTGAGAACCGCCTTCCAATATGGATTAAGTTCTCAAGTCAAGACCCCACTGTATCTTCCTCCTTGTGGCCTTTCTTTTCCTCAACTTTTCTATTTAAAAGCTCAATAACGTCCACTTAATTGCCTCATCAAATTTTCTCAATAGTGGCTGGTAGAAGGTGGTCCCTGAAGTGTAAGGACTGGTCACTGCAGGGCAAAGAACTTCTAGGAACAGAGTTGTACCCTGTATTTGGAATTACAGAGTAACTAAGTTGCTGAGAAACCTCAACAAAACCAGGATTCTGACAAGGTGAGAGCCAAGCCATCCATTACTTTGCAGCCGAAAGAGGTCCAACCAAAGTGGAAGGGCCAAGCCCAAAGCTATTAGGCAGTGCACTAGGGACTGGCAGAAAAATTCCAGGTGGATTGACCATACCCCAAGGCCACATCCCTTCTGTGTGTGGTGTAAAGTGTGTAAGTGTGGACTCACCTGGGGGTACAACTGCTGTATTTGTTGAACTGGCTGAAGGCAAATCGGACCCTTGCAGACTGGTGCCAGGAATGGCACCCTCCAAGCCCATCTGCCTACTGGAGGGCACACTCGACCCTGCGTCCATGAGCTCCTCCACCGGCTGTTCTCTTGACAGTCCAGGGTATTAGTCACTGGCCCTCGAGCGCATTCCTCTTCACTCCTGACAGTTGCAGTTGCAGTTGCAGGCTCACCTTGTACTGAAGATGCCACCCCTGCTCCTGAAGCTGCAGAACATTCTTTCTTTAAAAAAGCAATACAGGACATCATAATGTCACCTAATTGCCTCAACTCAGCCATTCTATGGGCTTTGGAATCCCTGCCTGATCTCCTGGGTGTACCAGCACTAGAAGCCTCCCTGGCAAGAGCCATTTTCTTCTCCAGCTCACTCAACTGAGCTAGGATAGCACTGTAGTCGGGCCACTCATCTTCATCAGATGAAGAAATTACAGGAGGCACCCTGACTGGTGCCTTGCACTTCACTGGCTGTTTTCCCTTCCTACCACCCTGTCCTTTTTTTAAATTGATGTCACAGATGCTGTTAGTTATTCATATATTTTTATTTATTATTATTATTCATTTAAGAAACTATGATTGTTTAACTGATTTAATTAATTAAATTGTCTATTTAATTATTTTATTGTCTATTTTGTCTATTTTTTTAAATTTATCTATTTATTTAGTATGCTACAAAAATTTAAACAGCAGCAAATCTGCAAATGAGCGGGGACAACCCTTCTGGCTTACGTACTACTTTAAAAAAAAAAAAATTAACTGTAGTTCAAATCAACTGGCCAGCAGGTGGCACTGCGGCAATTAAATACTGGCTCCTTATCAACTACACTATCTTATGCCATTTATTTTAAAACAAAACCTAAAACATAAGGAGAACAAATGTGGAGGGTGGAGGGAAGGGAAAGGAAGGAGGGGAACATATCTCTCTACTGCTTTCTCAATGTAATAAATCACTTACCCAGTAAATGAATCAGCTGCTCCCACAATTTAAATTAATATTTATCACAGATCCTTTAAACATGTAAATAAAAAACCCATCCAATGCCCAACAAAAGTATTTATTGTTAAAACTACAGTGGTGCCTCAACTTACAGATGTTCCCACTTACAAAAATTTCGAGTTACGGAAAGCTCCGGTCGCAAAATTTTGCTTCCACTTGTGGCTGGAGCTTCCAATTATGAAAAGAAAAAGACAGGGGAAAGGAGCGGGAAAATTAAATTTACAGTACCAACTATTGGTGGCGAAGAGGCTGCTTCTTTGTAGCTCTTTTGCCCCAACAGTTAGGGAAAGGGATGTGGTGTGGGTGGCCCACAGCCAGGAGGCTTGACCCTCCTGGGTGCTCTGGCAGTGGTAGTGCGGGTGGTGGAGGCAGCAGTTGCCCAGCGCCGTGAGGCTTGAGCGGGCTGGGTTTCTTCGGCCACTTGCCTCCTGGCTCGCCGCCCACTCACTCTGCGCCGCCCTCCACCATTTGAATTTCCCACCATGGGCCCACAGAGGGTGGCACGGAGCAAGCGGGAGGCGAGCCGGGAGGCAAGTGGCCGAAGAAACCCTGCCAGCTCAAGCCTCCCCGCACTGGGTGACCATGGCCGGGGGTGAGCAGTCGAAGCACCCTGGCCAGGCTCAAGCCTCTGGGCAGCGGCGGTCACAGGGGCAGTGGAGCCAGGGCCAGGAAGAAGCAGTGGAGGTAAGGTGCTGCTTTTAACTTTTTACTGTTTTGGGTGGCTTTTGCAGGGTGGGATCGGGCTGGTGGAGTTATGTTTTTAGATTTTTTTTTTACAGGCCCAGGGGCTTGCAGTGTTTTATTTTTGGGGGGGGGGTATTTTTTTTCTTTCCTTTGCCTGCGGCTGGAACAGATTAAATGGTTTTCAATGCATTCCTACGGAAATTTTGACCTATGGCCACTGTTCCAATATGGATTAATTCCGTAAGTTGAGGCACCACTGTAGTAAGATTCAACACTCATATCACCCCCACGGCTGAAGCCAAATGTAAAGGAAGGCAGGGTGGATCAACAGATAACCCCCCCCACACACACACACACAATCAACAGCATAACAGTCAATAAAATACAAAAGCAACAAACAGTTTCAAACTAAATATGAACAGGACAGTGCATAAAAAGACTTAAGATCAGCTGGCTGGAGTGATCTGATTGTCAGGAGAGGGAAGAGCCATGGTCGAGAAAGTGAAGCTGCTCCTTCTTGCTTGGCTATGAAGCAAACTCATTGCTAAAATGGCAGCAAAGAGGCTGCTGTGGAGGATCCAAGTCTTCTCAACGGCACCCTTGCTCCTCCCCTCCGGAAACAGCATCACGCCTGTGATGTTCTGCATCCGAACAGGCAGGCAAAGCCTCCCCAACATGGCGACTTTGCGCACCTCGAAGAGGTCAGTCTATTCAGAGCCCTTCTTCCAGATTCTTCTGAATACAGTCTATATTTATACTAATAATTATAAATTTGTTTTATTACTGATAAAAATAGTTTCACTAAAACATAGTTACGAATATAAAATAAGAATTAAATCAATAATTGTATAAATATGTAATTTAAATTAAAACATTTTGACACATCTGAATTAAAGAATACAACCTCAACAGTAAAAGAAACTAGTACACTCAATTAGCAGCCTGTCCCTAGCAGGCTGTCTATGAAAGAAGGCATGGAGAGGACATCTTAGCCTTCCTTAGCAGAGAGTTCCAAAGCCTGGGGCAGGTCAGAGAGAAGGCTGTCCATTGCATCCTCACTAAACAGGATTCTGGTGGTACTGAGACTAAGAAAATGGTCTCTCCTGCAGATCTTAAGGAGGACAGTCCTTAAGAGAATTCATTTTTTTAAAAAATCTCGCTTATCAATGTGAGATACTGTGCTTCTCTATCCGCAATTCGAAACATCTATAGATATTAAATAAATAAATATTCAGTAAATACTGTGCTGCTCTTTGTCTTCAGGACATAGCTTGAGACGAGTGGCTTTAGGACTTAACTGAAACCACTGATGTTGGCAGTGTGGTAGCCACTGGTCCAATGGCTGTGGCCCAGCTGGCCCTCCTTTCCTGGCATGGCAATTAGGGAGGGTGTTGGGGCATACCAGAAGGCTGACACAGTTTGGGTGCATCACAGCGGTGCAGTGCTCCTTTTTTTGGGGGGGGGGGAGATACTGCACCTCTGTTTTTCTCCTTCTGATAGAGCATTTAGTTACATGGGATGAATAAGAGTTATATATAGATTTTAAACTACACTCCTAACCCCAGTGTTATTGAAGGGAGAAGTGTACTTTCTCCTCACACTGATCTATTTGAAGAATGTGATTTTAAACTGCACATACCAAAGATGGTCAGACCTAAGTCTTTCCTCTCTGTGAGCTGAAGAATATTTTCCACTGGAAAGAAATGTTCTGCACCATTTTCTAAAAAGAGGGTCCCACCCTTAAATAGCTACCATTTTGCTCCCTCCATAGTGCTCTCTACCTTCTGTCATGCACGGCATTGCGGTAATGGTACAGTGGGGTCTTGACTTGAGAACTTAATCCGTATTGGAAGGCGGTTCTCAAGTCAAAAAGTCTGTAAGTCAAGTCTCCATTGACCTACAGTGCATTGAAAACCGATTAATCCCATAACAGGCCGTTTTTGTTCCATTTTGGTTTTTTTCTGGTCTGTAAGTCAATTCTCAGGCTGCAAGTCAAACCTAAATTTTGCGGCCAGAGAAGTCTGTAACTCAAAAAGTCTGTAAGTCAAGCCGTCTGTAAGTCAAGGGTCCACTGTAGTAATTTTATCAGCACCATGAAAAAAAGATGCAGAATTTTTGGAAATAATGCTACAAAGTGGCCATTTGTTTCTAGGGGAATTTAAAAAAAAAATAAAAATAAAAAGCCTTAGAATCCTTATCAGCAAAATGTTTCGTGAAATATGTTGGCTTAGTATTTCTTTTCATTCTCCTGGTTTTAGAACCTTCACCTGGATTTCTCAAAGTTATAATTTCTAAGGTTTATTGCAGATACATTTAATCTCTACTGAATACTTCCTTAGACTGGGAACAATTCAGTTAACCCTGGAATTGTTCAACTGTAGGTATGTGTAAGATGGAGGGGGGGGCACCAGTCATCATTAGTCTACAACAGCATGAGCCCTAGCCAGCATATCCATGTGTGAGCAATGAGGAAAACTACAGTCCAAAACATTTAGATGGCCACTTATTCCCCATCCCTAGTTTAATAATTACACTTTAATTGGAGAAGCCCAAGATTAAACCTGCAAATGTATATCTGCATGTGTCTGATCACTGACCCATGGGCTGGCCACAAGCGTACAGATTCAAGTGCATGTTATAAGTCATATTTTTTTCTCATTTCCTTGTAGTACTATGGCTAAATTTGCCCCCTTTTAAAAAAAGCTATAATCCTGGCTAACCTTTTCAGCTGTTCAGTTTTATTCGTAATATATTATTTTATACAGCAATTGGCAAGCTAAAAGCGCAGTGTGTGTTGAGGGGATTCTTTGGTAATGACTTCCAGGACTCTCACTCTTCCACTCCAGTGTGCTGCCTATAAGAGCTTTGTGGTTAGAAAGTATTAAGTTGACACTGTAAGTTATTTTACTAATGAGAGGAACCTGAAGGTCCAATTCCCTGTGTTGTTATACTGAGTAATATTGTTGGCACTATTAAGCATTTGCTGCTGTTGTTGATATTTTGTTTTCTACATTGCATGCACAGAGAACATTCTGTGCCACTCTTGACTTTGGCCTGTTTCCCCATTTTGCCTAATGTTAATGCCTAGGGGAAATCCATTCATTTCGAGAAGAAATGAGTACATCAGAGTTCACAACCCGGCATTTAAGTTTGGGATGAATCCCAAGGATGACATACAGAAAGCAATCCTTGATGTACCAGCGGCAACAACACATCCAATTACAGCCTTAAGGCGTCTCACTGTGTTGCCGAATACACTTCTACTCTCTTACTTGTTGAGCCAACATTTAATTCCTTAAAGATAAAACACAAGCAGTTACAGCATATGCTGCAGTCCTGCAAAGACAAAGCTTTGCGAACACTCATCAAAGATGCATGAATGAGAATGCAATGGAGTTGTGGTGTTTACCCCATGGTCCCTGCTTGTTTCATCAAACCCACAGCTCACAAAGGTATCCCAACATGCCTCTTGACACACTACCACCAGTTGATTTCTTTATCAACTTATTTTTCTTTTGAAAGACTAAAGTCCATCCAGTACTGACTTTTTAACAGAAACAGGTTTATTGATTACACTTGGTTTCAGGAATACATCTTAAGCACATTCTTAAAGTTTCACAAAGCTTCAATATTTTTCTTTAATCTCTTCTATATTAATTAACACAAGTCACACTCTTGACTAATCTCTGCCTAATCACTCCTTAAACACTCTCTGCCTCAAATCCCACCCCCCCAAAAAACTATCCCTTCTCTCACTCACTCTGACTCTGAACTTCTCTCCCAGGCTCCGCCTCTCAGCAGCCCCTTTGGCTCCGCCTCACAACCACATTAACATACAACTTATGAATAATGTATAACTTATAATGCATAATTTAGGGTGGACGCCACAGGCATTTTTGCAGATTTCTCCGGCACCTTCCTGAGGATCTTTACACTCACTAGGTAGATCTTCTTTATTTGCTATATTCATATCCCATTCCCCCCCTAAAAAGGTGAAGGCAATATGCACTCCACTGTAAAAACTCTGTATGTCAGTCTGAGAGTCTCCCAAGCTCTAAGTCTCCCAATACATTTCACGCCCAAGTGGGAACTTGAATCCAGGTTTCCCCGAATCTTGGTCTGACACTGTAACCACTCCATTCCATTGGTTCTTGGAAGAGCAAGGCTACACAGAAAAGGGGAATGAATGAAAATTGATTCTCTCCATTCCATTGATGGAAATCTCGATCAACACACAGAAGGAAACAGATGGATGTGACCCATTTCATATACCCTAAGTGCATGGATATTGGCATTTTCAGTAATAGTTAACATTTTGGAAGATGAGTGAGAAATGCCAAAGGATCTTAGACTTAAGAGGCGTTGTCTAGAATCAACAAATAGCATTAACCAATATCTAGACACCTGTTTAGAAATTTACCGCTGTCTCTTAAATTATTGTATTTGCAAATGGAGTCTGACAAAAGCCTCAAATAATCTTTGTGATACAATTAAGCATTTATAGCTGCCAGTACATATAAAACAAAATGTAATGTTCTTCAGAAAAAATAAATGCTGCTTAAATTGCATAGATTTCAATTACAGGGTTTTAATCAAATTAAATCAATGGGGCTCACAAGAGCCTGACTTTGTACCTGCATTTCTGCAAAAGACTTCTCTTTCTTTTTCAGACTCCTTTGCTCACATTTCTTGATTAATTGCTAAATTTCACTGTTTACCATTTATGGTTGGAGTGTGTCCAAATTAGACATAATCACACAGTCAACTTTTTCTCTACGATTTTTTTTTTGTGAGCCTCATGGCATTATATAATTGGAAACTAAATTACTAGAAATTCAATTACTGAAGAAGATGCTTCTCCAGTCTTTTTTGGTGGGGATGCCAGTCAGATTTCTCAGGTTTGCAGTTGTATCAGAACCCATAATTTACCCAGTCCTCTTTGTCTTACTGGGCCAATACCCTTCAGTTGTTTTTGACTGTACTTTTCCTTGTCTCTTGTCAGCTATGGATGATGATATTTAAAATCAAAAATTTTGGGGGGTTGCATTCACTGACAAACTACTATACAAGACCTTGGCCTTTGCTGTCCTGTCCATCCTTAAAAAGGACTAGGTAAGTTGTAACTGCATCTTAAAAAGCAGAGACATCACCTTGCCAACAAAAGTCCGAATAGTCAAAGCTATGGCTTTCCCTGTCGTGATGTATGGAAGTGAGAGCTGGACCATAAAGAAAGCAGACCGCCGACGAATTGATGCCTTTGAATTGTGGTGCCGGAGGAGACTCTTGAGAATCCCCTGGACTGCAAGGAGAACAAACCTATCAATTCTAAAGGAAATCAACCCTGAGTGCTCACTGGAAGGACTGATCCTGAATCTGAGGCTCCAGTACTTTGGCCATCTAATGAGAAGAAAAGACTCCCTGGAAAAGACCCTGATGTTGGGAAAGTGTGATGGCAAGAGGAGAAGGGGACGACCGAGGATGAGATGGCTGGACAGTGTCTGCGAAGCAACCAACATGAATTTGACACAACTCCGGGAGGCAGTAGAAGATAGGAGGGCCTGGCGTGCTCTGGTCCATGGGGTCACGAAGAGTCGGACATGACTAAATGACTAAACGATGACGAAGTTGTAACTGGGGAACGTGGGCTGGAGAAATAATCAAAGCAAAAGCCTTCCAAAAACAGTGAGATAGAAACTGATATTAGACATCCTGTTTTCAGGGATAATCACTTTGAACTTATTGTCAAGAGTTTTGTGGCAGCATTATGACTGACAAGTGTTGAAGTAGGCTCATGAGGCTGGAAGTTCTCTTAATAACATCCCAACCTTACTGAGAATATTACTCAGAGATTTAGAGAATTCTCTGATAAATTCTTCACAACTGAAGAAGATCCTAGAGATTGGCATTTTTCCCCAGAACTGCGATTTTCATCTACTTAAAGGAAGTACTAAAGAAGACTCTGTACCTATTCCCAAATCTGTTCCCAGCTTTAACTTGAGGCAAATAATCTTAATAATCTTCCCGTTTTCAGGCTCATATTTCATTTATTTTAGAAGCTGATGAAGGACCAGTTGAGAGCATTTGTTAGTAAGTGATAACTTTGACAAATGTAGATATTGAAACACTTTCAACTCTACCAATTTCTCATCATTAAAATATATTGCACAGTTTATTAGATGGAGATAAAATCAGGAGCTATCTTGCTTTTATATGGACACTGGATCATCTTCAGTTCTTACTGATGTACTTGCTGTAGGAGCCTTGTGGTTGAACTGCAACACTGCAGACAAAATTCTACTTGCGGCCCGGGTTCAATGCCAGGTAGCCAGCTCAAAGTTCATTCAGCCTTCCATCCGGGTTGGCATATGAACTGCACATTTTGCCTCACTGAGCAAACTACTCATGGGAAAGTATCTCCCATATAGCTGCAGGTACATCTAACTGGAATGCTGTCAGCTCCTGGCATTCTTGGATAGCTGCCAAATTGTAGTGCAGAGCTTGAAATATTGTATTTTAAAATGAACTTGGTGTGCCACTCATTACTGGGTAACAAGGCTGCTTTTTATTTTATTTTTTAAATGTTTTAAATAATCTATAACATATGATAGACAAAGCAATAAAGTGAACTGGATAAAATCAATCATTTTTTAGACCTGTATCCTTTAGAGTTGAGGCTTTCTAGGAATTACAATCAATCATACACATTTCTACTAAAGAAATTCTTGCTAAAATTCTTCATAAAAGGCATAAGGGGCACATACCTTTGTAGTATTATTGGTGCATTCTAAGGATGGGAACTGGGTTTGAAAGAAAGTGTAGCATTTCTGTTGTTTAGAAGTCTGTCCTAGCAGTCAATTTGTCCATCAAATCCATTTGTCAAATTTTAGACAACCATTGTTAGGAACATCTCCAAGATGTTTAGTTAGAGGCAATCAACAGTTTTGAAACAAGGCAAAGAAATAATATATGATTTTGTGGTTAAGAAAATATTTCCAAAATATTTCAATATATGGGCTCAAGTTGCAGGAAGCCAAATTTTGGTTGAATATCAATCTTCTTAACTGTTAGAACAGTATGACAATGAAACTAATTACCTCAGGAGGTGGTGAGTGCTCCAGTGCTGGAGGCATTGAGAAAACTGGACAATCATCCATCAGATCTGCTTTGATTTGGATTCCTGCATTGAGCAGGGGGTTGGGCTTGATGGTCTTATGGGCCCCTTCCAACTCTATCATTCTATGATTCTATGATCTAATGTCTCGATGATATGAAGACAGCATCTGATATTATTAGTTTCTTTCGCATGTAACATATACTTGACTTTGAAACTAGCTATTTCTTTAGCAGGGTGAAGTACATCTTGTTTATGATTTTTATACCATTTTTAAAATTCTAATGAAATTGAAGTGAATGGAAGTTTACCTATACTTAGTTTTTTTAGTTTCAATAATATTTACATCCTTGCCTCATACTTGTTTAGGGCCACAGGAAGATCTCTGTTACAGGAATTAAAATAAATGTCCCCAATTCATCAAGGAGATGAATAGCTTCAGGAAGATGAACAACATGGGAAGCCAAGTAAAATGGGCAGCTTGGAGGATCTGAAACCAGGCTGTTGTTATGTCTGCAAGTTGCTCCTTCAGCTGAGTGTCACATGTCACACTATTGCAGCCTGCTGTATCAACCGACATCTCTACCATTGGAGGCAGACTGAGTAAAAATACAGAAGACACTCTCCCTCTAGTATCTAATTCTGATAGTATTGTTGTTATATGCCATCAAGTCTCTTCCGACTTATGATGATCCTATGATCCCAAAAAGACTTGCTCAGCTATTTTAAACTCAAGCCTGTGGCTTCCTTTAGGGAATCAGTCCATCTCATATTTGGTTTTCCTTTTTTCCTGCTGCCTTCCACTTTTCCCAACACGACCCTGCCTTTTTATGACGTACCCAGATAGGACAGCCCCAGTTTCAACATTTTTGCCTCCAGAGAACCTTGCAAATATTTCTAAAATTTTAGTAGGCATCCTTCAGCCTCGAGAGACTATGGTAACATGCTCTGAATAGAAGTCTTGGAATAGCATCTAGTGTGGCTGAGAAAGCCAATTTGAGAGTGACAATTCCTTCCACATTGAAGACAAATACAATCTGTCCCGTCTAGCTCCCTGATTTTGCTGGTTTTGGGACTGCCTCTTTGCTTCGGCCTGCTAAACAAGTGTCTCTTCAAATTGGGAGAGGCCATGCTGGACCTCCTCCCTCCAGGATGAATGCTCAGATGTCAACATTTCCTATTTGTTGAGGTCCATTCCTAAGGCCTTCCGATCCCGCTTGCAGATATCATTGTATCGCAACTGTGGCCTCCCTCTGTGACACTTTCTCTGCACTAATTTTCCATACAAGAGATCTTTTGGAATCTGACCATCAGCCATTCTCATGACAGTCAGATTCCAAAAGATCTCCTGTATTTATAAAAATGTAAACATAAAAACCAAAGAATATTTTGTTTGCCACTTAGGACTGGCATAAAAGCTGGAACATCCCTGACATAACATCAGTAAAATATCCTTAAAAAAAAACATTTGAAAGTAGCTAGATGTAATTACAAAAGAAATGTTTGTCATCCTTTGTAAAATAAGATTGTAACTCCTAGTAACATTTCTTTTGAAAATGTAACTAGTTTCATGTAACTATGCTACTTGCAAATAGTTACTGCCAAGATCTGAATTTCCCACAATTAATTGGAATCACGTTACTACAGGAACTTAGTGCAAATTACAGAAGCATTGTGTTGTTGTTGGCCCTTGATAATTTATTCAATTGATTTGAGACTCACATCAAAGACATCCGACCTGAGGGTCCTTTGCTCACTGCCCCCTCAAAAGTCCATCTTGATGTCTAGGCAGTACCTGTATTAATAGTGACTCAGCAAAGTGGAGAAGGGGGTCCAGTTTGAAGACCTAAGCTGAAATGTATTTCAGTTGATCTTTCACAATTTCTACTTCTGACTTTAACCAGAGCCAATTCTATAGTTTAATAGAGTGAAGCAGGGGATGCAGAGAGAGGAAGCAAGGGACTAAGCTGTCTGCTTTGCAGACTGCGCTATGCCCTCTTCTGACGATCTCAGGAACAGTTGAGAATGCTCTCCTGTGGAGTTGAGAGACATTTTGATCTTTGCCTCAAGCTGTAGAATGCCTTGCATTAGACATTAGCTGTTCAGATTGCATCCGAGATTGATCCAGACAGTTGCTAACCAATGACACCCCCAGAATTAGGGCTACCAGTTGAGCTTCACCTCATTCTCTGTGGTTTTAGAACGAAAGCTTAAGACCTAGGAGTAGGCCTTTTGAGGCATGGAGATAGACCCTTGTGATGCTGTGAGACATATCCTTTAGCAACATCTACACAAGGTGTGTCAGGCATAAATAGTGCAGAGATTCTATGAGGAATTTGAAAGCTGTCATGTGAATTTCAGCAGCAGCGGCAGCAATTCTAGACCATGCAAGATAATGAAGAACAAAAGGGTGGTTCTGAGCACGTCTAAATGGTATGTCCTCAAGTCATATGAATGAACTCCAAAATCTGGGTTACCATGTTGGCAGGATCCTATTTCTTGCATTTTATGGTTCAAAGCTCCAAGACCCATAGAACTGACTCTAAATCTTGAGTCTTGGGACCAAAACAAGAAACCTGGCTTGCTTATGGAATGATGCAGAAGTACTGAAAAATGTATGTGATAATGTCCCATATGTGGCCTCTAATATTCCTCTGACAGGATCCACGAAGACTCTAATATTTATGTTTTGCTATTTGGCACCATGACATGTATGAAGAAAAATAATTTTCTTGACTTCTTAAACATATTTTCTAATATCTTTCAAATGGCAAAAGAGGTAGGAAGTATTGGTTCAACATTGAGAAATGACTTGGGAGCTTAATTCAATTTCTCATACCTGCAACATATATTAGTCAGGTAGTTTCACTGCAAAATCTCCAAACCTCTTTAAGTGTTTTAAAGGAGTTGAGAATGATTCAGTTAGTACCTAATGAATTTTTAGTTCACTCGAGTGTTAATAGAGAAAATGAAGCCCAAGCATTGCAAAATTTATGTTGAGATACCCTTAATTTCAATTAGTTTAGTGCACTAGTGAAGCAGAAAACAGGCAGCTCTATGAGTAATAGTAATAGCCCTTGATTTCATGACACCATATACATTACAGTTGACTTCTGCTTCATTGCACGCCATAAGGGAAAGAGGAGTGTTGCCGATGGGAACGGGAACGGCAATGCAGGCAGCTTAGCCCTCTTGAATGACGGCACATGTGGACTGGATCCTGAACTCTTGTCAATCTTAAACAATCGCTGGCAGCATATTTTTATCTGCAGGTAGGTCTCATGGAGTTTCATGTGGTTTACTGTCAGGTAAGTGGGAACGGAATTACAACCTCAGGTCAATTAAACTGGTGGCTTCAATCTTGTGGTAATGGTAAATCTGCTTTGAACTTTATGGGTGTTATCTAAGGTGCTAAACTGTATCCACAGAACAGTATCAGGCCATTCAAGGTACCAGCTCAAGTGGACAATGTTTGAAGTTATTTAATGTTTATTACATTTGTAATATGGAGATTTTTTAATCCAAATTTAGGCTCATGCAGAAGGGCATCTGGCAGCAAACTATCCTGCCCCCCCCCCCCCCAATAACAGTGCTACTAGCCATTTCCTAGTCAGAAAGATCTGCTAAATTAATTGGGCTATGATGTTTGAGTGGGAAAGCAGAAAAACCCAATAAATCTGGCAAAATGATTTCCTTCATACTGAAAAGGTATGTCCATCTGCAGATTCTGAATCCAACTCAATGTGTTTTATACTGTGCTGACTTTCTCCCAAGAATTGCCTGCATTTTAATGATGCAACCAGAAGCTGAGAGATGTTCACGTCTCTAATGTTGCCCACAGCCAATCTGTAGCTGAGGTGAAACTTTTAATTTAGTTGAGATGTGACTACTTTAAGGGCTCTGGTCTACATGGAAATTTCATTTCCAGCTCCAAAAATTTATTGAACTGTGTATGTTTTTGGGGGGTGGGGTGGGGAGTGAGAAAGAGGATAAAATTCACCAAAATAAGTCATGGCCCCTTAGCTGCCGTCAGTTACAGAGGTTGTTTCAGCTTTACTTAAAGTTTACAATTTGTAACACTGCAACTGTGGAAAAGACAAGTCATTACTGGACAGTAAAAACACACTCTTGAAGATATAAGTCATCAAGTGAGCTATAAAATGTTCATTCAGGAAGATGAGAAATAACCTGTCACCATTAAAGCTTCACAGAATTTGCAGAGGCTAGTATTTCTTTGTGTTAGTAGCTATGAAAATAACGATGATGTCGTTATAATACCCAGGATTGCTGTATCAAATTTTCTTTTCTTTTTAAATTTCCTATGACTGTCTCCCATCCTTCTTCACTCTTTCCACAAGAACAGTCATTATCAGGCCTTCTGAGGGCAGCTGAAGGACTGAAAGGTCAATCTAATTAAAATGAAAAAAGAATTTCAGTTGAGGCGGGAGGATGGGGGAGATGAACGGCTCGGACAAAACATGTACAAACAAGGTAGACCAGGCAACCCGACAAATCCACATAGTTGTCAAAAATGTAAAGAAAATATCTATATGACCTTTGTAATTTTGTGGGTGGGGAGAAAGATCTGTTTTGTTATTTTGACTTGAAGTGCACATTTAAATTGGATTCTTCTGTCATTTCGCCTCAAAGGGTTCCAAAGAGAGTAGGTTCATAAAGTGTTCGGAGGCAGGGAAGATATAAAGTCAGTCTTTTTTTAATGTTTTCCCCCATAAAGATTAGATTAATTTAGTTTAAATAGAAGCTATCAATCACTGAAAAGGCTTCAAAGAAAATACAGCTTTTATAGTTCAGTTGGAAGGAGAAGGTGATTTACAAACTCCAAAATATTTATGAGGTGGTGTATCAAAGAGAAATTTATTAGTCCCAATCAGGTATTACCTGCGATAATTTAAGGACATGGGGTTAATGATTGAAAAAGGCTGAACAGTAAATGTGACAGCCCTTTAACATTTTAAGGCACAAATTAAAAAAAATCTTTGTATAATAAAATTTTCTTCAGAAATGTAATTATTTGAAAATAAAGCAGTTTACTTACTGCAGTATTTTGTGGTCTTCTTCTAAAGAATAGAGGAATTAGTTGAGTGCACTATTTTTTTGTCCATAGAGAAACATTCCTTCGCATACAAGTTACTGGCTCAAAAAGTCAGTATGACATGTAGTTCTGGATGTGTTGCTGGGTATGTGGTTTCCTTTCTTGAGTCCATCCATCTCTTGACAGAATTATTGTCTTCCCTGAATCTTGTCTTCTCATTATATGTGCAAAACACAGCAGCCTCGATTTAATCATTTTAAATTCCCTGGGACTGTGCAAGCTTGATTTGGTCTAGATTCCATTTAAACTGAAATTTCACATCTCAAATGAGTCAGTCTTTTCCCTGCTACATTTTTTTCAACATCCAGCTTTCATATTTGTACACAATAATCATGAAGACTTTACTGTAGATTATCTTGGCCCTGGCATTACACATCCCTATACTCACATATGTTTTCTAATTTGTTTACAGCTGTCCTTTCTATTCCCAATCTTTAGATTTCTTGGGCACAATCTCTGAATCAATGACTGAACTAAGCTCTAAAAATAATTTAGCTATTTCTTCACTGGCAAACTTAATATTATGCAAACATTCTGTAGACATGTTTGTCTTTTTATCATCAGCCATAATCCTGCTTTTCCACTTTCTTCTTTCACTTTGCCCAATAGCCTTTGCATATCATTCTTATTTTCTTCCAGTAATATATTAACTGTGTACCTTAAATTACTGGAGTTTCTTCCACCAATTTTCATTCTGCCTCAGTGTTAATAAAAATATTGGTTTTTTATATGATATTGTCTACCTATACACTGAAGGGACAGTGTAAGGACAAAATGCAGTCTTGTCTGACAGAGGTTTTTTTGTTTTGAACATCTCCCTATTTTTTAAGACTATATCCCTATTCTGTCCTTATGGTAGCCTCTTGTATTGAGTTACATATCAGAACAATCAAGTGTCATGGTGCTCCCACTACTTTTTAAAAATACATCACTTTTTCAGGCTTTGCTGTAATATATAAAGCACAAACATGTGTACAGTCGTGCCTCGCTTAACAAGCACACCGTACAACGATGAAATCGCATAGCAATCCCTTTTTTGGGATCGCTAATGCGATCGCTCAACTTTTTTTGATATGGCAAAATTCGCTTTGCGAAGATAGGTAAGCGTTTCGCTTACCGATCTTTGCAAAACGAAGCCCGACGATCAGCTGTTCGGCAGCCAAAATGGCCGCCGGAAGCCCGGAAATGGCCCAAAATGGCCACGCGCAGCATTTTCGCACCCTCGTTAAGCGAGGGGAGGGCGCAAAAATGGCTGCTGGCCATTAAG
The DNA here is from genome assembly GCF_051106095.1 of Pogona vitticeps. NCBI lineage: Eukaryota > Metazoa > Chordata > Lepidosauria > Squamata > Agamidae > Pogona > Pogona vitticeps. The sequence continues at coordinate 310,721,999 of NC_135783.1, forward strand.
AAGCATCGCTGAACGGTGAGTATTCAGCCCATTTGGAACGCATTAAACCATGTTTAATGCATTCCAATGGAATTCCCTGCCCCGTTCAACGATGCTTCAGCATAGCGAAGGTTAATCCGGAACGGATTAACCTCGCTATGCGAGGCACCACTGTATTTGCAATATGATCTCTAGTGTCTCTTTCTTTCTTCAATCCAGCGTGAACATGTGGCATTTCTTATTTTGAATGTGCTAGTTCTTTTCATTGTAAGATCTTGAGCATCACTCTGCTTGTGTGAAAAATTAATGCAATAATCCTACAGTAGCTGCATTATTTGATACTTCCTTCAAGGTATATTGAATATTTCCAGACTGTGAGCTAATGTTTTCTTTTACATATTTGTTGATGTAGTCTTGATTGGATTTTAATAACTTAAGTATGTGTATACAGAAATAGCTCTATTAATATCCCACTTATGCTTGGTGTTCCTTTTTTGCTGTTGCTTTTTGTTGTTGCTTTTTGTCTGTTCTGATCATAATAATTTATTCAGTCATCCCTCAAGGCTTTTCTTTTCATTTTATTACAGGATTAGTCTTTTTCTACTTTGAATATATGTTCACAGTTTTTCTGGTTCATGTTCAACTGAGTTTAGTAATGCAAATCTTTCCTTTACATGGTCTTTAAATTTCTTCAGGAATCTTATTTTAATTATTATTTGACACTGTGAATTGAACATGTTTTCTTCTTCAGATTTAATCTAATTTTTGATAATAACTATTTTGTGTTCTGTACCATTGTCCACTTTTTGTCTACGTTTTGGCAGAGAGAAAAAAGCTTCCAACATGGAAGTTTCATATTCCATCATTTCCTCTTTGTTTGTTTGTGCTCTCTAATCCATCCACTGAGTTCCCCACAAATAAGGGAAGAATGGTAAACCCAAGCAGGGGTTTGAAGATCTCAGATTGCACTAAATGTAGAGTCCTACAATATGCAAGAATCACACTACAGGTTGTAATCCCGTAGTGAGGATCCATCAGCAGAACAGACCTTCTTGGCAGAATGCAGACTTCTGACTACAGAGGGAGAAGAAGCTGCTTCCCTACAGCTTACCACATACCCTCCAGAACATCTCTAGTGATTCATCAGAAATTGCTTCTCACCGTCAGGAATGGGAAGCATTGCTGCCATTTATCTTTACTTGGATCTCCACCACCACCCTCTTTCCATATCACTAACCAGACTGACAGCAAGTTCAGAATAAGAACATCATTACTCATAATCTTCCTGCTAAAGGCAGAGAATCAGCAAGGTTCCTGGAGAGAACATAAAAGAAACTCAGTTTGATTATTTTTTAAATAACTTCCTCAGTTACAACATTATTTTTTATACCTTCCACTGAGCTTTTCAGGTGGTGGTTTGTTCCACCATCCATTTCCCCTATCTATCAATTTAGTCTTCTCTGCAGCACCCGTCGGCCTTTTTCATACCCATCTCTCCCATTTGTCCCCATGACTTGCTTGCCCTACTGCTATTGAACTCATTGAGAGGCACCCAGTAATCTTGAGGCAGAAAAGCAAACAAAAATACTTTGAGTCAGACCACTTAGGGCTCAAATGTGGCCAGGTGATTCTGGCTCCTAAAGCAAGAAGTTCAAGAAGCAGTGTTTTAGTGGGAGTGAAAATACAAGAATAATAGATTAAATGAGTAAACACACTCTGCCTGTTCCTGAGACTCACTTCCAATGCTATTTACACCATTTCATACTGGTCCTTCTGGAGTGGAAGGATCATCTGACAGGTGCAATAATTGCCCAGGGGACACTTGAATTTGTTCACATTCTTGGGGAGGCTCCTTCTGTCTCTCTGGTCAGTTAAGCTTCCTGAAGCAGCTGCCTCACTTCTCCTGAAAAGCCCCTTGAAAGTTTTGATAAAAACGCCCTACCATCTTTCCCTGTCCTCACAACTTTCATTCATTCATTCATTCATCATCATCATCATCATCATCATCATCATCATCATCATCATCATCATCATCATCATCATCATCATCATCATCATCATCATCATCATCATGTGCCGTCAAGTCAGTTCTGACTTATGGCAACCCTTTCTGGGGCTTCCAGGTAGAAAATACTCAGAAGTGGATTATCATTCCCTTTTTCTAGGGGCACCCAGGAACTGTGCAGCTTGCCCAAGGCCATACAGGCTGGCTCTGCTCACAGGAAGAACAGTGGAATACAGTATTGAACTCCTAACCTTGGGCTCTGCAGTTAGATTCTGAAAGCACTGGGTTATAACTTTCATTGCCAAACCCAATAACATGTGCTTATGCTAGGTGTACACTGATGTCCAGACTGCAATATTGTAGGCAGCTGTATAACCAAAAACTCTGCTGGTTGACAAGTTCTAAATGAAACTAATGGTAGTCTTCATTATCTCTAGAAGATGAATGACAAGTGAAAGGTCGCAAAACATTTTACTAATTTTGATTTTTGCATGTTCCATTCAGCACAGACTTTCCCACCCTAATAAGCATTTGTAGTAGCAGATCTGCTTGAACTCACTTAGCTGCTAAACTATAAAAGGGATGAAGGGGAAAGTTCACTGCGATATGTATCATTACAAAAAATAATAGAAATCTAGTACAATTAAGTCCTTTTTATTTAGTCATGATGAATAGAGTGTAGGACATTCTATTATTTTTCTGTAACTGTATTTCCCCCCCTAGCATTTCTTCTTGCCACTGTCAGAGACATGGAGAGATTGAGAAATAGAGACAGAGATTCATAGGCTACAAGATCAACCCTGGCATAGGTTTGAGAGACAAAGCACATTTTGGGTTTTTATTTAATGTTAATGAAAGTTGCTAATGATGGGGAAAGTTAAGCATGGGAAAAATTAGTAATGATGGCAATAAGATGAGGGAGGGGAGAGGCAGTAGATAAAAGTAGCTCAACAGCAGGGAGTCCCTAAGAACAGCTTTCAAGCTAGTCTCTGTTCCTTTCTCTACAGATGGAGGAACTGCTGCATGAACTAAATGAAATAAAATGTAAACATGGAAGAACCAATTCACAGTCAACTTGAAGTCTGGACCCTGACCTGGCAGCACTATACTAGGCATGTTTCTGTAGATCTAAGTCCCACTGCATTTGTTGGGGTAGGAGCATGGCTGTGTTAGCAAAGTGCAGGGCATATGATTTTCTAGTATGTATTATTAAGATACTTAATGATACATGGTATAGGCCAAGCATGTGTAGATCATGCCCCGCAACCCACTTTGTGCCCAAATAGAGGACACTTCAAACCAGGACAAACCCATCCTTTACAACATGCATTCCAACCTGATCCATGCCCAGATGCATGAAAGTGTTTGTGCATGTCCAGTAAAGACCCCATGCCTGTAAAAGGAGAAATGCAGAACAGCAAGGCTGGGTCAAAGGTTAACTGTTTCAAGTACAACGGAAAGGAAGCAGTGACTGCAGGCCATCTGCTCCATTTTATTCTTATATCCTTTTTTTCAGGTGCTAGGAAAAAGAAGTCCCCACCAACTTTCTAAAGTAACCACTGGAAAGGGAGTTGACTGGGATGTTAAAAAGGCAATGGAATGACTAACTCTATGATCCTTCTTAAAAGGGCAATGAGTTCTACATGATATGCCCTCTCCTTGACATTCTTGTTCCCCAGATCTTAAATTAGTGGTGCTGCAGCCACAGTATAGATTTTGATGATTTAATCAATACAGCAAGAAAGTCAATACTGGTTCCTTATAGAGCACACTTTCCTTTGACATATTGACGTTTCCTGGCTTTAACATGAGGAAATGGCAAGCAACTTTGTCATTCCCTACACACACACACACACACACACACACACACATACACTTAAAATCCTGATTTCACCATGAGTGTGTGGAAGTGAAGAAACAGGAACCATATTTAATCAGTAAAGAGTTTTGTTGTTGTTTAGTCGTTAAGTCATGTCTGACTCTTCATGACCCCATGGACCAGAGCACGCCAGGCCCTCCTCTTTTCCACTGCCTCCCAGGATGTATACTGATATTTTCCAACCCTCTGGCCACTGCTGAGTTTTCCAAACTTGCTGGCATATTGAGTGTAGCATCTTAACAGCATAATCTTTTAAGATTTTAAATAGTTCAACTGGAATGCCATCACCTCCATTGGCTTTGTTGTTAGCTATGCTTTTTAAGATCCAACTTAACTTCACTCTCCAGGATGTCTGGCTCTAGGTCAGCAACTACACTATCTGAGTTGTATGGGACATCCAGATCTTTCTGGTATAATTCCTCTGTATATTCTTGCCACCTCTTCTTATGTCTTCTGCTTCTGTGAGGTCCCTACCATTTTTGTCCTTTATCATGTCCATCTTTGCACAAAATGTTCCTTTAATAGCTCCTATTTTCTTGAACAGATCTCGTTTTTTTCCCTTTCTATTATTTTATTCTATTTCTTTGCATTGTTCATTAAAGAAGGCCCTATTGTCTCTCCTTGCTATTCTTTGGAAGTCTGCATTCAGTTTTCTGTTACTTTCCCTATCTCCCTTGTATTTTGTTTCCCTTCTCCTCTCTGCTATTTCTAAGGCCTCGTTGGACAGCCACTTTGCTTTCTTGCATTTCCTTTTCTTTGGAATGGTTTTTGTTGCTGCCTCCTGTACAATATTACGAGCCTCCATCCAAAGTTCTTCAGGCACTCTGTCCACCAGATCTAGTTCCTTAAATCTGTTCTTCACTTCCACTGTGTATTCATAAGGGGTTTGGTTTAGATTATATCTGACTAGCCCAGTGGTTTTTCCTACTTTCTTCAGTTTAAACTTGAGTTTTGCTATATGAACCTGATGATAAGAGCTACAATCAGCTCCAGATCTTGTTTTTGCTGACTGATTAGAGCTTCTCCATTTTTGGCTGCAGAGAATATAATCAATCTGATTTTGGTATTGCCCATCTGGTGATGTCTATGTGTAGAGTTGCCTCTTGTGTTGTTGGAAAAGAGTGTTTGTGATGACCAACTTGTTCTCTTGACAAAACTCTATTAGCCTTTGCCCAGCTTCATTTTGAACTCCAAGGCCAAACTTACCTGTTGTTCCTTCTATATTTTGACTCCCTACTTTAGCATTTCAGTCCCCTAGAATGAGAAGAACATCTTTCTTTGGTGTCAGTTCTAGAAGGCGTTGTAAGTCTTCATAGAATTGGTTCAATTTCAGCCTCTTCAGCATCGGTGGTTGGTGCATAAACTTGCATTACTGTGATGTTGAAAGGTCTGCCTTGGATTCGTATTGAAATCATTCTATCAATTTTGAGATTGTACCCCAGTACAGCTGTTCCCACTCTTTTGCTGATTATGAGGGCTATTCCATTTCTTCCATGGAATTCTTGCCCACAATAGTATATATGATAATTGTCTGAATTAAATTCACCAATTCCTGTCCATTTTAGTTCACTGACACCCAGGATGACAATGTTCATTCTTGCTATCTCCTGTTTGACCACATCCAGTTGATCAAAGTTCATAGATCTTACATTCCAGGTTCCTATGCAGTATTTTTCTTTTCAGCATCGGACTATGCTTTCACTTCCAGGCATATTTACAGCTGAGCGTCCTTTGGGCTTTGGCCCAACCACTTCATTAGCTCTGGAGCTACTTGTACTTCTCCTCCGCTCTTCCTCGGTAGCATGTTGGATGCCTCAGGGGCTATTCTTCCAGCATCATATCTTTTAGCCTTTTATTTCTGTCCATGGAGTTTTCTTGGCAAAGATTACTGGAGTGGCTTGCCAGTTCCTGCTCCAGGTGGATCGTGTTTAGTCAGAACTCTCCACTATGACCTGTCCATCTTGGGTGTCACTGCACGGCATAGCCCATAGCTTCTCTGAATTACTCAAGCCCCTTCTCCATGACAAGGCAGCAATCCATGAAGGGGCCCCTTGAGATAGTGCAGTCTAAATTCCTGAACACTATTTTCAATGTACCATGCTGTATCCCCAATGTTCAAAATAGAAGCTGTAATGGTATCCCTTGAAGCAAACACTTGGCTTCGAATAGTCTCTTCAATTAGCCTCTTGCTGAAGTTAAGCATCAATCCTCCTGGATTAGCACCTGTGATTTTAATAGATAACTACCCCTCAGGCTGGACAAGAGCAGTGGAAGAAAATTGTTGTCCTGTGGGTTATCTTCTCTGGCCCTGTTATGTATGAAAGATAAAGAGATTATTAGGAAATCAGGGATACAGCTCAACAACTTCATAGACCATGGGTCCTACATCACTCTGTGGCTGGAAATCACAGCAAGATCTTCACCTCAGAACATTGTCCTTTTAATTTAGAACATGATAAACAACCAGAGATCTTTCATCCTGGCCCATTTCAATACTCTGCCTTCAGTCTTTTTAGAGAGAAGATGCGTACATATCCTTTACAACAAATGTTTTTCCTGGTGACAGTCTGGTATAGGAGAAACTGGAACATGTCATGATGTACTATGCATTTCATAAGGATTTCCACAATCTACTCATTTCCCCCACTTTAAAAACCTTAAACCTGATACATTTAATCTTTCTCTCCTCCATTCAGATTAATTATGTGAAACCACAGCCAAGGTTGCAAAATGATGAGGCATGAATGAAAAGGAAACAGATAACTAAATCACAGCACTAACTAGATTAGGAATTTGTACTCGGTTGCAATCTGAATTTCACTCTGCTTTGTTTTGAGCATAAATATTACATGCTTTGTCGGTTGTTTTAAATCTTATGTATCTAACATGGCTGTCCTATGGTTGTAACAAATTTAAAGTAAAAAAAAAAAGCAAGGATTTTGCTCCACTGCACAGATGAGAAGCAGCTTTTAGGTCTGCCCCCTAGTGACTTCAGAAATGCACAGATACCTCTGATTCAGTTCCTTTGTACAAAGTCATGGTATAAATGTACATGAGGTTTAGTAATTTAGGCACCAGCTCTTCTGCGTTTGCACTGGAACGTCTATACTTTTCTCTTTTGACTACAGTACAGGTGCGTGGTTGGAAACCCCCAATGGTTCCCAAAAATCTCTGAAAGAGCTGATGGAACAGGGTGGGCTGAAGAAGGACAGCTGGGCAGTGGACATTGGAGATATTAACAGAACTTGTAATGCTTGCGGGGGGGGGGGGGCTTGTTAAAATTCCCTTGGAGAAAAAGAGAAAAAAAGGCATGAATTAGGAATCAGGTTGTGGACTGCCCAAAGTGACCACTGGTCAAACAGGTGGTATAAAAATCAATCAGTCAAACAAACAATCAAACAAACAAATAAAAAGAATATGTTGAACAGAAAATTGTCAGCACAAATTCTCTTATTCACTCACCTAAGTATCATTCCCAGTCCTTTAAACTCCCTTTTCCTTTTCCATAGAAACCAAAATTACATTGGCATCACTTCATCTAGAGGAAGCAACATTCTCTCTCCTCCCATTAGTCCTAATCCTTTTCTTTGCTGGCAATATCATTTCTTCTACGGAGAACTCTAAATTACCTACTTATTACTTCTCTAATTCCCCCCCCCCCCCTGTACTTGTTCGGTCAGTAGAAGCTGGTTAGAAATTTGACTGGTCAGTAACAATTTCTGGTATGCCACTTAAACATTAGCTATTTGTTATGCTTCATAGGATTACTGGGAGTTGTAACTTTCAGACATGCCAGGTCAGATGTTCACCTGGACATGCTTAGCCAGCTACATTCTTTAACTTGAGCAGTTAAACATTAAATATGCCATGTGACTAAAGAAGCACAAGCTACTTCTCCATCCTATGCAACTGTTTGAATGCTGCCTTTAAATGAACTGCCTGTTACTGACAAGAAAGAATATAAAGGTTTTGTAACTATGCTAGGAGGGTGTACTCCTTTGTTTTTGCCTTGATGCACCTTTCACCAGTGAAATAGACAGCTTCAGTTTTAGCCTCACACGATTTGTTTGCGTCTGCTCTTCACTGTAAGAACAAACCACTGAGGATAATTTTGCCACTACAATTTCCTACCTGGTAACATGGTGGTTTGAGCAGCGAGGCCACCCTCTGAAGAAACAGGAAATGTTGCATGGTGTGTGTATATGCCCATGCAGAGGATAGGAATTAGCAAAAGAAAGCAAGAACCTATAAAGAGACCTGCTGGATCAGACCATCAGGTCTGTCTAGTCCAATATTGTGTTCACACAGCAGCAAACCATTTGGCTATGAAGAGCCTGCTGGCAGGTTTTGAGTGAAAGTTCAACTTTTTTCTCACACTCCACAGCAACCGATGTACAGAGGACAGATTGGCACAAATTTTAAAAATGAATCATCAAATTCATTCAAAAATCGCTAATTTGTTGATTCTTATTTGTATGAATCAATGCCCTCAATGACTAGAAATTGATGAAGGTTTAGCTATTTTTGATTCATCAGTTTATTTGGCTAAAAAATGTTCCCCAAAGCACCTATAGTCACCAAAATTGCGGTGCGCTTCTTCTGACTCTGCTCTACAATTTCTCGAAGTCTGGTGAAGATGGGGTTTTATACTAAGGTTCATGGTTACCCCAATCTGGCTGGCAACTTCAGGGTTAAAAATATGATTGAGGACTGGTCTAAGGAATGGGGTAAGAACAAAGATATGTGCATGCCTATATCCCCCAGGATACTTGTGCAGTTAGGACAAGCTTGGAAAGCGGTCTGTGCAGATCAATTCGAAGCAAGATTATTTAAGGTGGCTACCCTATCTGCATTTTTGGGGCCTTTTGGGGCCTTTCAGAGAGCATCAAAGTTAGATTCTCATTCAGCATTGCAGATGGAGGACCTGCTTGTCTCTGAAGACAGGGTCTTGTTGCATCTCCACCGATCAAAAACTGACCAGTTTGGAAATTGTAAGGCTGGGGCCCTGTTCTGCAAAAGATCTCTGCCCAGTCAAAGCCCTCACCGAGTTTGTCCAGTTGCGAGGGGAATCTGGTGGGGAATTATTTTGACACAGCAATGACTGTGATTGTAGTCGGATAGATCACTCCAGGTGTGGAGTAAATCAAGAGATCAGCTGTGCAATGAGGTTGGGACTGGGTTCATGGATTCAAAATCCAGACATAACCATTCATTGGCCTGAATTATTCAGGAGTGATGGCATTCATATGTCTGAGTTGGGGACTGACATTCTTTGAAGGACCTGCAAGGGGGCCTCTGAGCCAAAGTTTTTGGCTTGGGTGGCAGGTGTGGAGCATATCAATAGCCCCATGCCGTAGTAGGTAGTGCGATAAAAAAGCTTGGGTGAGTTCAGGATTGACACGTGGTGCCAGAAATTTGGCCATCTCTCAATCAGGCTTTCCTGGGGGCCACTCCTTGTGGATTTATAACTCAGAGGTCCAAAATCAGACTTCACCAAACTTGCAGGAAGGACAGATCCTGAAGCTGAGGCTCCAGTACTTTGGCCATCTCATGAGAAGAGAAGACTCCTTAGAAAAGACCTTGATGTTAGGAAAGTGTGACGGCAAGAGGAGAAGGGGACGACAGAAGATGAGATGGCTGGACAGTGTCTGCGAAGCAACCAACATGAATTTGACCCAACTCCGGGAAGATAGGAGGGCCTGGCGTGCTCTGGTCCATGGGGGTCACGAAGAGTCGGACACGACTAAATGACTAAACGAACGAAAACAAACAATCAGGTTGTGACAATCGGCTATCAGATGGGAGGTGGTTTTACATGGTACCATCGAGCCAACTGCCTGCTTAGGGTCACGAGGCTCGGTGGGAGGGGTTGGCTGGGGGGGTACCGGTTTACAGAGCACCTAAAGGCGTGCTGTATAGCAGACAGTACATTTCAGAAATAGTAGCTCACCCTTCTATAGGAAATGTCAAGTGATCTAGGATTATCCGGACATTGAAGAATATTGCACTACAGTAGCTCCCCTTGCATTTGGGGGGATATGACTTTAAATAGTTAATAAAGTTGTGGCCCAAGTTTTAAACCCAACACCAGTGGGCAAAGGGATTGAGAGGGTTTGTACAGGAAAGACAGTAGAAGCTTCTTTGTAATTTTATTGTTTCTAGGTGCCTGGGAAGAACTTTCCTGGGGCCTCTCCTTGTGGGTTTATAACTCAGAGGTCCAAAACCAGACTTCACCAAACTTGCAGGACTTGTAGAGGAGAGTTCAGGGAAGCTTCCCTGTGAATCTGGTGTCTCTGGGCCCTTGTGGGAGGCATTTTATAGTGTTTTAAAGTTAAAAAAAATAAATTGAACCGATTTGTCAGAAAAAAAACATAAATTTGTAATTCATGATTTGTCAACCTTGATGAATCCCAAATCAAAAACAAATCAACATTTTTTTCTGATTTGTGCCCATCTCTAATATAAAGTCATTATGGCCTTATACTCCATGGAGTATGTGGTCCTGATCTTTCTGGAGATTGATGAAAGGGCAGCATGATAAATATGAGACAGATTGTGAAAATATGCTTCAGTTTATCACCACACATTTAAATATAAGCACCCATCCCCATTCTAATCACTTATCTAATTTTCTGGCAGTAGTTTTGCCATGCCTCAGCCCTTAGATATAAAATCACCAGGGTGAATGCTTTGAATATTTATTATATACTTCAGAAGCAGACTTTTCCTATGATATAAATGTTAAAAAAATGTATAGGTTACTCTTCTGGAAGCACAGACTGACTCAGAATCAATGAAATGTCGCTACCTGTGTGAAGTCATATTTGCCTACCTTGGAACAAGCTCAAATAGTTCAGTTGAACTTATCTCTGAGTTCACAACCTAAAGTCTGCATCTGTCGACTTCCTATCCTTTCCACCTCTTGTCTTTAATCATGCCTGCTTAACTCAACTTAGACTGTGTGTGTACAGGTATGTTTTTAAATGGGATGAAATCTAGCTCTATTTTGATATGTCCCATTACGTGCATGTTTGTGCAACTGTTTTAACCTAAATGCTTGAACACATTCTCACTAATAACTAGCTGCACTTAAAAGTGTTGTCTTGCTACATTTTTTCCATGTAGTTTTCAAATGTGTGCATTTTACAGTTTATGAGTCCACAAACATCCATCAACAAGTCCACTTTAAGCTCTTAATAAATAAAGTGGGGCTCATGAGACCATATTATGTCCAGCCTATAGATAATCCAGAAACTGCAGTCTGAATGAAGCCTAGGAAAAATGTGAATGTTAGCAAAGTCATATTCTTTGTATACCCCTACTTCTGAGTAGACAGTATATCAGATTGTACTGCAAAACAACAGAATTACTGGTTTTTCTTTTTGAATCTTAAACAGAGTCAGGTAATTTATTGCTAAAGCAGTCAGCAAATTATAAAAAACACAGTGTTTATGCTAATGACCATGATTAACTACTCTGCTCGGATACATTGGGTCTTATTCTCATACTACAATGCTTTTCATGATTTCCTTCAGGATCAGAAACACGTTAATTTCACTTTATAGTCAGTACAACTTGCAATTAGTACAATTGTACTAGCTCATTATAAAAAAGAATCCCAAACAAACCACTTAAACGATGGTCAGATGTGAAGAGGCTGGATCTTTTATTCCAAGGAAAATTGTTAAAATGCCACCTTCGATGTATATGAAATGGTTCAATCTTTCTCTTTAATAATCTCAGCATGCAATAGCTCTTAAGGTTTTGGGGAAATGTATGCCCATATATGCAGACTGTAAATATTATAGATGTTTGCACAGGTACCAACGTAAATAACATAATTTACTCCTGTTCACACAGTAGTTTAACAGAATCATTTTAAAGTGTTGTGTTGCATCAAAGTTTTTCTTTGCCTCTTTGATGCTTACTTTCATGCTATGCTGAAGTCCAGCTGAAACAGGAGGCGTACTTTCCTCCCTTCTAGAAAGAGGCACAAATAGCATGTGATGCACTCATGTCAATGCTTGCTGGCATTTGGGGCAGGGTGGAGGACATACAAGGCCTCGTGCCCATGATGTTGGCTTCTCATTTTGTTGGTCTGGATTTTTGGTCTGGGTTTTCCTGATTGGGATACTCAACAAAATGGACTGAGGGTTTGTCTGTTTTGTCTATCCCATCCTGATAAACCATGGGACATAACGGCAGTTCTGTGGCAGTTCTGCCCCTTTTTTCCCTGATAAGGGATTCTAGAAGATGAGCATATGATCTGTGATTATTGGGAGAAGACAGAAGTGAGAACAGCTTGGATATGGCTGTAGTCCTTCTTTGCAAAAATATTTTGAAGGGCTGTTTTGGACTTCATGAGATGGTGAAGCAAAGGTACAACATGTGCAATGGACAAACATACACACTCTTTAACCTCTCCGTTAAATGAATGCTGTCATGCCCCCTCCACCAAATGCAGACCAGAAAGCTATGTTCCAATTTCCAATCCCTTTCTTTGAAGTAAGGAAGCTGAGAAAAAAAAGCTGTGCTAAACCAAATGCTCTATAGACATGTTGTGGGCATGTTTTCCAAAAGATGTCCCTTTGCTTTTTGAAATAAAAGAAAGGAACAGATAGGACTTAGCAAGGAATGTCTCTGAAAACCATGATCAAAATCATCCATGCTATGTGAAAGAAAGACAGTGAACAAAGACAGGGACAAAAATCAACTCATTTGAAATGTGGTGTTGGTACAGGTATTAAGACAAGCAGAAAAGTGGGTGCTCAATGAAGTCAAGCCTGAACTCTCATTCAAGCAAAAATGAGTAAATGGAGCCTATCCTATGATGTATATATAATACAGAAATGACCAGAATAGACTATATTGCTGGGAAAAGTGGGATGGAACAGAAGGAAAAGAGAAAGATCTAACATCATATGGGTTGACTCAAAAAAGAAATATATTTGATCTGTTTTAAATCAGCTGGAGTTCAAGGTTGCTTAGTTCTGCACAGGGGTAGAATTTTTAGATTAGGCATCCTTCAGTCTCGAGAGACTATGGTAACGTGCTCTGTATGAATGACTTGGAACAGCGTCTAGTGTGGCTGAGAAGGCCAATTTGAGAGTGACAATCCCTTCCACACTGAAGACAAATACAATCTGTCCCCTGTCCAGCTCCCTGATTTTGCTGCTTTCGTGACTGCCTCTTTGCCTTGGCCTGCTGGACAAGGGTCTCTTCAAATTGGGAGAGGCTGTGATGCAACACCTGCCTCCAGCTGAATGCTCAGATGTCAGGGTTTCCCATCTGTTGGGGTCCATTCCTAAGGTCTTCAGATCCCACTTGCAGATATCCTTGTATTGCAGCTGTGGTTTCCCTCTGGGGCAATTTCCCTACACTAATTCTCCATCTTTGGGATTCCAACCATCAACCTTTCTTATGACATGCCCAAGCCAATGTAGACGTCACTGTTTCAGTAATGAATACATGCTAAAAATTCCAGGTCATTCTAGGACTACTCCATTTGGAACTTTGTCCTGCCAGGTGATACAAAAAATGCATCATATGGAAGGTGGTCAGCTTCCTCTCCTGCCACGCACAAAGGGTCCAGGACTCACTGCAATACAGGAGTGAGCTCAGGACACAGGCTCTACAGACTTGGATCTTGGTATGTGTCGTCAGCTTCTTATTGAGCCATACTCTCTTTGTGAGTCTAGAGAATATGGTAGCTGCTTTGCCAATGCGTTTATCCAGCTCGACATCTAGAGAGTGTGTGTCAGAGATCGTTGAGCCAAGGTACGCAAAGTCATGAACAATCTCCAATTCTTGCGTGGAGATGGTAATAGAGGGAGGTGAGTCCACGCCCTGGCCCATGACTTGTGTTTTCTTCAGGCTGATTGTTAGTCCAAAGTCTTGGCAGAGTGGGCAACAACGGCTGCATCATTGGTGAAGAGGAAGTCCCACATGCATTTCAGTTGGTCTTTGGTCTTCGCTCTCAACCTAGAGAGATTAAAGAGCTTTCCATCTGATCTAGTCCGGAGATAGACACCTTCTGTTGCAGTTCCAAAGGCGTGCTTCACCATGACAGCAAAAAAGATCCCAAAAAGAGTTGGTGCAAGGACACAGCCCTGTTTCACTCTGCTTTAGATGTCAAAGGGATCTGATGTTGAGCCATCAAAAAATACAGTGACCTGATGATGTTAAGGAGTCAAGGTGGACATCCAATCTTGGGAAGTATCTTAAAAAAGCCGTCCCTGGTAACCAAATCAAAGCTGTTGTTGTTCCCTGTATTTCTTCTGCAACTGTCTGAGGGAGAATATAGTGGTGCCCCGCATGATGATGATAATCTGTTCCATAAAAATCGCTGTTTAGCAAAATCATCGTCATGTGAAATCCGTTTTCCCATTGGAATGCATTGAAACCCGTTTAATGGGGAAAATACGTCGTCCTGCGAAGATTGCCCATAGGGAAGCCATTTTGCAAGGGCTGATCAGCTGTTAAAATGGCTGTCCTGCGAAGCATGGGTCCCGAAAACACAGGGAAGCCATTTTGTGGAGCCGCCGATCAGCTGTAAAAATTGTTGTCTTGCGAACAAATGGTCCATGAAGCATGGACCAAATCATCGTCCAGCGAAAATGCCCCATTGGAATGACTGTTTTGCGAATCACTATAGCGATCACAAAACCTCATCGTCATGTGGATTCATCATTTTACGAGGTCATCGTCTAGCGAGGTACCATTGTACCATATTAGTGATGGATTTATTAGCTTGAAATCGACACTGTGATTCTGGATAGACTTTGTCTGCAAGACCTGGAGACTCTTCAGCACAACACAGGCAAGCAGCTTCCCTATAATGCCGAGAAGAGAGATGCCATGGTAGTTATTGCAGTCACCCCTGTCTTCTTTGTTCTTGTACAATGTGACGATGTTCGCATCCTTCATGTCCTATGATACTCCACCTTCGCTCCAGCAAAGATGAAAGACTTCATACAGCTTGGTGGTGATGATCTCTTTACAGCACTTCAGCACGTCAACAGGGATGTTATCCTTTCCAGGTGCTTTGCCAGAGGCGAGGGAATCCAAGGCTGCTTTTATTTCTGCTAAAGCTGGTCTGCTGTCCAACTCTTCCAAGACAGGCACTCAATGTTATTTAATGCTTCTTCAGTTACTACATTCTCTCTGGAATATAGCTCAGAGTAGTGCTGCACTCAGCGATCCATCCGCTGTGCTCAGTCCTGGATGATCATGCCTGTAGCAGACTTCAAGGAAGCAGATTTTTTCTGTATTGGACCTAAAACCTGCTTGGTACCGTCATACATTCCTTTGATTTTACCTGCATCTGCTGCTATTTGTAGGGGTAGAATAGTGTTAATTCTTTAAAAATCATAATTCAAAATCCTTTGCCCAAACATCTCCAAGTCTGGCATAGATCCAGACTTTCTGCTACATTATCCAAGGTCCAGTTACATAGTTATATATAAGTTATATATATGTAATATGTATATATATATTGTTTGGGGCACCCCTATTTTTTGAGTTGGCTTATGACATGCTGAATCCTGCTTTCAGCACAATATGTTAGTGCCTTCCCAGACACCAATAACCACAATGACATACAGCTGCTACTTAACAACTTGCTGTCCACGTTCCTGGTCTTGTGCCAGTCATGTGACTTAATACATACTGGTTTGAATCCCCATTAGGATTCTGGCCATTTGTTCATTGACTACTAAAAAGGAATACAGTTTACATTTTATAGTACAAGATCAGACGTTGAAATGAAAAGTATAATACTAGATCCTCATCCATTTTAAATAAAATATCTGTATCACTGGAGACTCTCTGTGCAGGCTAGGGCTCTTATTCATTCATTCATTCATTCATTCATTCACTCATTCAATTTATACCCAGCCCCCCCCCCCCAGACAGTGTTTACTACTTATTTCCCAGGATTCCAGCTCACATGAGTTTCCACATGGCGAGGATGCTGTCTTCTGTAGACTATAACTTTCATTTTAGCAGAAAGATAAGGGAGAAAGGGCAGAGGTTGTAATGCTCTCCTCCTTGGTTGTTAATTTGATCTTTATGATGATTGCTGGAATTGGATACAGTGGATCAAAGAGCATGTGGTTGTTGTGAGACACATTCACCCTTCTTTTCCTGTGGAAATATAAGGAAAAAATGCATAGGAGAAGGTCATCCTTTTGAGCATTTCCTGTCGTGGTGCTCTACTTTATTGACTTCTGCTTAGAGGGGAAGAAATGTTTTCTACAGGATAATGTTGAATCACATAGGATTTTGTTTTTTTTAAAATTAACATTATTGTGGGAGGAAGAGACATGGGGCTATGGCTTTTAACAACAGCTGTTTGTCACTCACCCTTTTTCTTTGTTAACAGTTATTTCATTTTGTCTATACAGAAAATTACACTTGTACATAATTAAATTTTATACTTGACCTCTTCATGGAGGAGGAAAGTGCTCCGGGGTATTGCCCAATCTTTGCAAGACCTGTTCAAGATTCTCAATCTGTTTAGGGATAATGTTCCTCATCATGGTTAGCTCTTGTAAAGTCAACTGAAATCCAGTGCAGATTCTCTGCCCCCATGAAATTAGAGTCACCACCCTTGAATGATAGAGGAATGATGAGTCGTTTTTCTTCCTTGAAAAGAGAGCTCATACCCATAATCAATAAAAGATGGATTGCAGCCTTAGACATTATGCCGGGCTTCATCATATCCATTAATAGTGAGAATTAATGCTTTCACCTGGGATACTAGTAATGCTTGAAAGTCAGAAGCCATCGGAAGGACTCCACAATAATGACTGATGAAGAACATTTTCAGAACTCTTGCGAAATTATAAATTGCCGTTAATACTATTACACATAATTAATAAATGGAAGTAGGGATGGTTCCAGAGGTCATATAATCACAGACGGAAACAGTTTAAGTCTTAAACCATCACTTCTTAACTGATCCTTGAAACATGGCAATAGTAAATCCAAAGAATACTCTTTTCAAATCCCAGCTACACATCACAGTACTAAAATGTGATCAACTGCAGGAGGAAGAACTAAAGGTCAATTATACATGGGGAAAAAGAACCCAGCAGTTCCTTATCAATTCATCACATCGGTTTAATCACCATGTGAGTAGCTCAGTGCTTTTTAAGGAGACTAGTAAAGACCTGAAATATACTTCTCTCTCTCTCTCTCTCTCTCTCTCTCTCTCTCTCTCTCTCTCTCTCTCTCTCTCTCTCTCTCTCTCTCTCTCTGTGTGTGTGTGTGTGTGTGTGTGTGTGTGTGTCTAGCTGCTGAAAATAAATGTTAGATCTTAAATTGAAAGAGTTATTTTTAAAAAAATCATGAAAATACATCAGACACCAATGGTGAGGGGAATCTTTCTATTCCATAGAGATCTTTGAGACAGGAAAAAAGAGAACACAAGAGAGGGAGAGAAAGGAAGAGAGAGCCCGAGGACATTAACTTATTCTTAATTATGTCTGCTGTGCAGCATTTTGAAAAAGCTGATGCAGGACTATCAGAGCAATGATATTTTATATATTATGACAAACTGAACAACACTGGTATGCTCAGCAAAATGCTGTCAAACCAATTTTGTTCCTAGACCATTACACAAACTATAAAACTAATTTTTTAAAAGCATAATTTCAAACTCAATTCTCAGTCAACTCTTTGCAATGAAGAGTGGTTTTTTTAAACCAGGCATTGATTCCAAGTGTACCATGCTTCATCTGAAGCAAAAATAGCACAAGTTGTTCTACAGTATGTAACACCCTGCCATACCCCTGCCCAAAGATTCCTCTGTTAAGATGGTTTTGAGAATGGCAAAAATACTACTGTTTTTCTAAGCTACATCAACAGATAGCACGGTATTCAGACTAAGGGAAGTAACTGTACCACTTTATTCTGCTTTGGTATTGGGCATGGTATTACTCCCCTGGAATAGTGCATCCAGTTCTAGGCACCACAGTTAAAGAAGAATATCAACAAGATGGAATGCATCCGGAGAAGGGCAGCCATGAATGTAAAAAAGACTGGAACTCAAACTCAGTGAGGAATGGTTGAGGGAACAGGATATGTTTTGTCTGGAGAAGATGAAGAGTTTCAAATATTTTTAGAGCTGTCACATGGAGACTAGAACAAGCTTGTTTTCTGTGGCTCCAGAAGGTAGGACCTGATCTAATGGATTCAAATTACAAGAAAGGGGATTTTGATGAAACACGAGACACCAGTTAGATTTAACAGCAAAAAAAAAATTCCAGGGTTTGTCTAGGAATAGTCTGGAAATGTACAGAAGAATCATAGAAGATGAAAGAGGGTCTGAAAAATCTCGTGCACAGAACTGGATAAATAAACAGCAGGAATATCAACTCTGGCTTGTTTTAATAAAAGAAAGACATAAAGCTTTCCCAATCCCCCTCCCACTTTTTTCCCCTACTGTTGGAGAAACAAAGCCTAGAAACTCAAAGATATGTACAAAATGGATCTGCTCCCCCCCCCTCCCTGCTTTTATCAGCAAGTGGTCTTTGTTACAACCGTTCTTGGCATCTTTTCCATCATGAATAACCTGATGCCAGTTTCTATCTCATTTAATTATCTATTCTGATTTAAAACACAATCAGCATTGAACCAGCTGTGCAACCTTGAAAGAACACTCTTTCAATAATACGTCAGTTTAAAATAAGAGCAAGCAGGCTATTAATTTTAATGGAAGCCCTCCCTTCTGACTATAGCCTGGACACAGTTTAAGAAGCAGTAGCTACTCACTGCTAAGCAGTAGCCTCCCTGGTGCACTCATTAGAGCAATAGATGCTATTCATTGTCTGACATCCTGACTAGCTGGATGGCTACACTGGGCCAATAAGGTCACCTTTGAGGTTTCAGCTTTCATGCTAATAAGATGGAAGGACTCACGGCAAAGCTAGTCAAAAGCAAAACATTCATACACAGAATCTATTTGTCTTTCTTTGTCTGTGCAATATTTTACAGTTAATGAAATGCTGATAGTAAAAGCTATACAGAGCTCTTTAAGATCTTCAACGGGGGGGGGGAACCCACTCCCTTTGAAATTAAAACCTAACCAGTCTATAACTCCAAAAATTAGAACTCTAAGGAGCCACATCCTGTGTAGAGACAGAGTCCAAGAAGCCATGCAGTGTAGTTTTCCATGAAGTGGAAAAGGGAACAGATAAAATTAGCATGAGAGGGCGGGAAGCCCTACACGGGGACTGATGTGATCCTACTGAATATCTTCTTCTGCTCTGCTGCAGGCCTGGAAATAGTTATAGAACATACCAGTTAACAGATGGCCCAGCTGTAACACAGTGCTAATCCGCTGGGAATGGCAGGTGCTTCTGCCCACTCTAGTGGTGACACTGTGAAAGGGACCCCAGTTATTACCAGCTCTTGGCCATGTTTTATTTATTTATTTGTCTAGCTTATAGGCCTCTTTTCACCCAATGAGGGGACTCAAGGTTGCTCACAGTGTTAAAAGCAATCAAAAACCCAATTAAGGATACATTGAAGAACCACGAAACTATAATAGTAATTAAAACACACTGATTAAAAAGATTTAAAACTTTGAAAACAAACTTACTTGGCCAGCAGGCAGCATTCGGGAACTCAGATATGGTTATTAAAAACCTGCCTGAAGAGGTGGGTCTTCAACTGTTAGATAAAAGGGATATGGGCCAACATAATTACAGGGAGCATTCCACAATCTGGGAGCTGCCACAGAGAAGGCCCTCTCTCGTATTCCCATCAAGCATGCCTGTGAAGTCAATGGGACCGCGAGGAAGGCCTCTTTTGTTTATCTTAAGGACTGGGAAGGCTTAACTAGGGAGATACAGCCCTTCGGATAGCCCGGACTATCTGACTTTGTAGGTTAGAACCAGCACTTTGAAATGGACCAGTAGCCACTGCAGTTATTGTAAAAAAAAGTGCATTATATGCTTGCTGTGACTTTTTTTTGATTACTATGCCTTCAGTTTGAATAGGGAGAAAGGCTTAATTAAAGCTGTGATTCAAAGTATCCAAGGTTGTTCTCCAGAATAACAGAAACTAAATGATTGGAGTGATGGGGACATCTCTTCATCTGAGAGCAGAGAAAGAGGCTAACACTCAGAGAAGGAAATCTGACCTTGTAATTCTGCCCTGTTGTATGGTGGGAAGATTGTCTGCAGATTGTTTTTCCCCAGTGTAGAAACTCTGACAATACAGAGCACAAAGGGAAACAATCTGGGTACGTGATGTGGGTGTGGCAGAAAGTGCTGCAGAGCTACAAGCTTCATAAGCCTCCGATTCGTCTTTAGGCCTCCAGAATAGCTTCTGCCAGAACTGGAATTGGTATAGCCCATTTTCATCTAAGGAATGTAAGTTGTCATCTCATAACTGTATCTGTGATCTCCAGCCTACATATGTTTTTCTAACACTAGGACAAACATAATTCTTCAGTATCTGAAAAAAAAAAACTTGCCTTCCTTCTATGGTTTCTATGTGAGAAGTTATATCTGGTTCTCCCCCCAAGTGGGAAGATTAATGGTGTTGTTCCACAGATTCCTGCCTCAGCACTGCCACTAGCTCATGTACAACAGCAGAATGCCCTGCTTCAGAGTTGCAATACTTTCACATAACAGGAAATTATTGCTGAACTTTCAGTCACATATTAAGCAACTGTAGTGGAGCACTTAAGAGTTGTCTCTGTACTTCAAGTCAAAGACAGGGACATGACCAGAATGACTTTGGACTAGTCCAATCCACCATAGGCCCTAGATTGTCATAACAGTTTTTTGCCCAGGGTCAGATGCATCTTAAGATGCTCACATCATTTCATTTAATGCCCTACCCATTTGCTCTAGATGGACTCAGTGAGAAGGGGAAAGGAGGTTGTAAGAAAAGTAGCTAAAAAGAAAACTGTCCTCCTGTTCCTCCTCCTGTTCGCCTCTTCACAGGATTGATCTGCTGGGGAACTGCAAATACAGTGGTGCCTCGCTTAACGAGCGCACCGTATAACGATGAAATCGCATAGCGATCTCTTTTTTGAGATCGCTAATGCGATCGCTTACCGATGGCCTCTATGGCCAAAACTCGCATTGCGACGCCGGAAAATCAGCTGTTCGGCGGCTCCAAAATGGCCGCCGGATGACCCAATATGGCCACCGCAACCATTTTTGCACCCTGCCCTCGCTTACCGAGGGCGCGAAAATGGTGGCGCTATGAGGAAACTTCGCTTAACGGTGAGTATAGAAGCCATTGGAACGCATTAAACTAAGTTTAATGCGTTTCAATGGCATTTTGAGTCCCGTTTAGCGATGTTTCCTTATAGCGAGGGTTAATCCGGAACCGATTAACCTCGCTATGCGGGGCACCACTAGTATACTTAACATCTCATGCTAAGGAATAACACAATCAACTATCCTGTATGTTTTATGGCAATCTGAATGGAAAGACAGAGGGGAAAGAGAAAAAAGTTGAAAGCTAACCTAGAACAATTTAAGAAAGCAACGTTGACAACTGCATGAACAGCAGGTTTTGCAACATTCAGTTGTGAAAAACAGTGTGAAGAGTCAGTGGTGCTCAGCTTGAGAACTCCTGAGGGTAGAGATATGCATACTGGCTTGACATTGTGTCAGCTTCACAGCCACTTATTCTGGCTTTCAAGTTTCGGTGCTATTTTGGCAAAAATGCCGTGATTCCTAGTGTTGGTTCAAGTGAGCCTGAATTACCTCATATACTAAAATGGCTGCTGGCAAGGTAGTAGAACATTAGCCATTAAAGCAGCTGTATTGCCACACTCTTGGTCTTGTGCCCTTTTTTTAATTGTCCCCATCTGTGCATTACATTGTTACGTTACGTTGAAGGCAACAGCTCACTTTTATAACAAGAAAATCAATATATGGCCCATTTGCTGAGCAAATCTTAAAGGCACTTTCTGGACCTGACTTCTCGAAAAAGCACTTTGATTGTTCTGAATTACTGCCACTCAGTGACAAATAAGAACAGTTGGAAATCTGGTGCTTCTTTCATTGCTTTTAGACATGAAGGGATGGTGGCATGGGAGAAGTTGCCAACATTCAGATTATTTCAGGAAATTATTTGTATGACTCTCTGCTTGGGTTACCAACAGTTAATTTAGCCATTAACTTTTCCATGTACTCAGAACTTTACTGTGTCCTCACAAGCAACCAGTAGTTGAAGATGAGGTTGGAGTTAAGATGGAGTTTAGTAACTTGCCTGAAACCAAATAGTGAACTTCACAGATGAGGAGTTTAGATAGAATCTGCAACAACAATGTTCATCACTTTTTTACAATGTCTCTGTGCTGTTTGTGTTGGAGTTTTTTCAGTCTTGTATGCTGCCTCTAGTAGGTTTGGCTGGGAGGGATCTTTCTGGGTTAGGGTGTCAATCAATTGTTCCTTACCTGCCTCTGATTTTGAAGAGAGTCGTGCCTCTCTGCGTTAGTGTCTTTCCCCCATCTTTTCAATCTGCTGCCAGTTAATATGCAGTTAGAGTTCATTTAGAGTGCTGTTGAGGCATTTTTGTGCAGTGCGCTGTTTTTGATCTATTAAACTGCAAGCAAATGCAGCTTTTTATACTTTCTCTTACCAATGTCTCAGAGTGAGTTACTGAGGCTTCCAGTTGACAAGAGTGAAGGGGTGATATACTCTGGGGAAACTTGAAGCTAATTCTGTTCTGTAAGTCCTTGCATTTCTGCTGCACAGCTAGAGGAGTTTAGCCAAAATCCAAAACTCTGCATCAGTTTGTACATAACAGCAGTCATGAGAGAAACCAGACATATGGCTTGATCCCACAGCACTGTTTTAATACCTAAAGGCCTGCATCACATGAGCAAACTAGTTATGATGGTTCCTTCCATTCAGTTGTAGGCCAGCCTAGAAATGGATAATCCACTCCACCTCAAATGTGCCATGCTGGTACATGCCATGGAAGTGTTTTATAATGTCATCGACTGAAAAATGGTTCTGATTTGGCTGTTGTAATATATAAAGGGTACCTAAGTTGATCACACAGAAATTCCTTCTTTCCCACATATAGATATTGCTGTCATCTGCCCTCAAATAATTTTCAATTTCTGTTTATCTTAAGAATTAGTGATCTCCAAAAGGTCCTATCATTAACAGCCCCGTTGACATCTTGCAAACTAAAGTTTGTGGCTTCCTTTATTGAGCCAATACATCTTCTCTTTCAGTCTTGTTCCTTTCTGATTGCTTTCCACTTTTCCCTCTCCCACCTCCACAGTTTAATGGTAAGAGCGCCAAGCTGATACCTGGGTATGATATGAATAAGGTAAAAGCTGTGAGGTATTATCTGAGCAAACACAGAGAAATGTGAAATGACAAAAAACCAATGAAACAATGGAAGTAGAATTAATTATCAAGAAGCTTGGTGTAAATATTGCCCATAAAAGAGAAATCAGGATGAAAATGTTTAAAACCTTTTTTATTTATTTTTAATGATCTTTAAATAAATAAACACAGATAATGAGAAGAAAGAAAGGTTATATTGTTTGTGAGAGAAGTCCCATGTTTTTCTCAGGCACCAAACCTATTTTAGCTGAATGGCTAGCAGTTATCATTGATTTAGTCCTTAAGAATCTACCACATATGCGGTGTCCTGGAAAGCATTGCAAATAACCTACAGACTATACTATTGTTTGGTGTCTATGTGCTTGGATTATTAATACACTGACTATAGCCTAGAATGCAACATGAAAATTATGTGTTAAGGAAGGAATAAACGGTAGCTTTGCCAAAAGGTTCATATGAAGCATTGCATTCATGCTGGATTGTCTTGATGGTATTGAGAGAAAACAAACACAGGTTGTTATCACACTGCTTGCATCATGTCTTAATTTTTGTTTCTTGCATTCCTATCACAACTTTTATCACATGTCTCTTCCAACCAGGTCTCAGTCTTTCCTCTTTCCCCCATATCCTACTCCTTCCTTGTCTAGTCTTATGACTTGCTGCACATTGTAGCAACATCTGCAATTCACGTATGGACATATTAAGAGACATAGTCGGCAAAGACGTGCCTGCAGCCCTGAGTTTGTCATATGCCATGTGACACATTTCCTTTCTTTATGCCAGTGCTGGCTGAAGGAGTTGAGGGGCATTGTGATAATCCAGGATAATATTGTGTTCCTTTTCCATCATGTTGCCATGTCATTGCAGCATCTGAGAAGATTCATAGCAATATGTTATTAGGGAAGAATGCAAAAATACAATTCTTGTAGAAAAACGAAAATAAAAACCTAGATAAATGATGGAAGAAACACTTAAAATTTTAAAGTACAGGAGAAAGGCAAAAACATAAGATGACAGAAATAGGGTCAGAACCTTGAATACAACTTTTCAGTGACTGTTATGTAGAGACAAAGAGAACTATTACAATAATCAGTGCAAACATATAGAAGACAGCAACAAAAGGGGAAAAACAAGTAATCTCTTTCAGAAAATCCAAGAAATCAAAGGGAAATTTAAGACTAGATCAGGAATTATTAAAGACCAACAGGGAAGCACGCTATCTGACCAGGAGAAAATAAAGAGAAGGTGTAAACAGTATACTGAAGACCTATACAGAAATGTTAAAAGGATGACAGACGCCTTTGAAGAGGAATCCTATGCTGGAGAATCTGTAGTTCTAGAAAGTGAAGTGAAAACTGTTCTAAAAGCATTGGGAAGAAATAAATTATTAGAGTTAGTTGGGATATCAACAGAAATATTTCAAGGCACAGAGAATGAATCTGTCAAAATCTTAACAAGAATATGCCCACAAATATGGAAAAGAAAACAATGGCTCACAGACTGGTCATGTTCAATATATACTCCAGGTCCCAACAAAGGAGATGCCAAGAAGTGCAGTACTGTAATTATAAGATCACTGCTTTAATTTCCCATGCTCAAGGTGTTGCAACAAAGGCTTAAATCTAGTATGGAGCATGAAATTATGTTCAAGCTAGGTTCTGGAAAGGAAGAGACAGTTGAGATCTTATTGCAAATAACTGGTGGTTTTTGGAGCACAGCAAATAATATCAGAAGATCAGTCTATGTTTTGTAGACTACAGCAAAGTTTTTGACCATGTGGATTATGAGAAACTATGGGGTGTACCAAAAGAAATGGGTGTGCCTCAGCCTTGATTGTCCTGATGCCTAACCAATATTGTGGACAAGAAGCTACCATTAGGACAAAATATGAAGAGAAACAATGGTTTCCTATAGGGGAAGATGTTAGAGAAGTTTGCTTTCATCCCCTTATCTGGAGACCAAAAGGAGACCAAAATCATGACTACAAAAGAGCTACTCCACTTTAATGTGGACAATGAAGAAATTTAAATAGGAAAAGATTTTCTATACCTTGAGTCAATCATCTATCCAAACGGAGACTGCTGCCAAAACACAGAGGTAAGTGTAAGGATGTGTCTCTGGAGACCAGATCATCTGTACATTCTTATTTCCAATCATCACATATGGGTGTGAAAGCTAGACAGTTAAGAAAGCTGACGGGGGGAAAAACTGGTTCATTTGAAATGTGGCCCTGAGGGAATGGTTTGCAGCTAGTTATCCTGGACTGCCAGAAAAACGACCATGTGGATCCTAGAGCAAATCAAGCCAGAACTATCTCTGGAGGCAAAAATGATGAAACTGAGGCTGTCTTCCTTTGGGCACATCATGAGATTCTCTGGAAAAGACAATTTGGAAAAGATTGAAGGCAGACCCGAAGACCAAATATGAGATGGATCAACTATCTAAAGGAAGCTAAAGATTTGATTTTGCAAGAGCTGAGAAGGGCTGTTGAAGACAGGACACTCTAGAGATCTCTCATTCATTGGGCCACTATAAGTCTTAGGCAACATGACGTCATGTAACAACAAAAGCAACAATAACTATTTCTCAACAGAGATCATGGTCCAAGAAGGGATAAAGACCTCAAAGTAATATCTGGACCACAAATCAGCAATGCCATGTGTAATATATGGACAACCAATTGTCAACTTTGTTTGAATGACCTGCCTTGATTTCTAGGAAATTTCTCTAGAACAGGAACATGAATACATCCCAGCCAGCTGAACTTTTGTAAATCATATTTCAGTGGGAGAAATGAAACAAGAGCTTATTATGTTCTATTGAAACATGTGGAATTCTGAAAGTGCTAAAAGCTGATTCAGGTAGCCCCAATATTTGAAACATATAATGTTCTTTTTAAAACCCTTCTTCTGTCATTTTTTGCTTTTTTTAAAGATTTTAACCAGCCCCAATAGGGTAAAGCAGCAGTGGCCAGAGGATTGGAAAAATCAGCCTACATCCCAATCCCAAAGAAGGTCAGTGCCAAAGAATGCTCCAACCACCATACAATTGGACTTATTTCACATGCTGGCAAGGTTATGCTCAAAATTCTACAAGGTAGGCTGCAGCAGTATGTGAACCGAGAACTCCCAGAAGTACAAGCTGGATTTCAAAGGGGCAGATGAACTAGAGACCAAATTGCTAACATGCGCTTGATTATGGAGAAAGCCAGATAGTTCCAGAAAAACATCTACTTCTGCTTCATTGACTATGCAAAAGCCTTTGATTGTGTGGACCAAAACAAATTAAGGCAAGTTCTTAAAGAAATGGGACTGCCTGATCACCTTATCTATCTTGAGAAACCTATACGTGGGACAGGAAGCAACAGTTAGAACTGGATATGGAACAACTGGTTCAAAATTGGGAAAGGAGTATGGCAAGGCTGTCTATTGTCTCCCTGCTTATTTAACTTACATGCAGAATACACCATGCGAAAGGCAGGACTGGATGAATCCCAAGTTGGAATTAAGATTGCCAGAAGAAATATTAACAACCTCAGATATGCAGATGATACCACTCTGATGGCAGAAAGTGAGGAGGAATTAAGGAACCTTGTAATGAGGGTGAAAGAGGAGATTGCAAAAAATGGTCTGAAGCTCAGCATCAAAAAACCAGGATCATGACCACTGGTCCCATCACCTCCTGGGAAACAGAAGGGGAAGACATGGAGGCAGTGACAGATTTTACTTTCTTTGGCAGATGGTGACAGCAGCCACGAAATTAAAAGATGCCTGCTTCTTGGGAAGAAATTGATGACAAACCTAGACAGCACCTTAAAAGGGCTGCATAGTCAAAGCTATGGTTTTTCCAGTAGCAATGTATGGAAGTGAGAGCTGGACCATAAAGAGGGCTGACTGCCGAAGAATTGATGCTTTCGAATTGTGGTGCTGGAGGAGACTCTTGAGAGTCACCTGAAGTGCATGGAGAAGAAACCTATCCATTCTGAAGGAAATCAACCCTGAGTGCTCACTGGAAGGACACAGCCTGAAGCTGAGGCTCCAATACTTTGGCCATCTCAAGAGAAGAAAAGACTCTCTGGAAAAGACCCTGATGTTGGGAAAGTGTGAAGGCAAGAGGAGAAGGGGACGACAGAGGATGAGATGGTTGGACACTGTCACCAAAGCAACCAACATAAATTTGACCAAACACTGGGAGGCAGTGGAAGACAGGAGGGCCTGGTGTGCTCTGGTCTATGAGGTCATGAATTTAACAACTAAACAACAGCAACAATAGAGTAAAATGATTTTAATTGTGGCAGGGTAATGATACAGCCTGGTTGTCAGGCTGGTAACGAGATATACAGCATATCAAGGGCAAATAGGAAGCCAAGCATCCAGTGCTTCTTGCAGTCATGAGCAAAAGCGATTAAAACAAACTTGAGCTTCTCTTTTGCTATGTAATGGATGAATTTCTGAAGTAAAGCTGAGTTCCTATTAGTTCCAAAATGCTGGGAATATGCTACCTTAAATTGTGGCAGAACACATGAAGAAGAAATGACATTGGCATTTTCAAGGAGACTCCAGTATATATTAGGTGCTTTGTTTTAAGTGAAATAAGTGGAATAAAAGACCAAACTCAAATTCATTTCTAATGAGCCATGTATTAATGTCAGCATCTATGCTATCCACTCAAATGCCATAGAACACATCTGACTTTATAATGAGCCAAACAGTTGTCTGTTCATAATCTCAGTTAGCCTTCTGTTCTATATCCGTTTCCAGACTTTATATTTTACTGCTATGGAACAGGTTTTTAAAGGATCAAATACATTTGTAGATGTAGCCCAAAGAAGACCGTTTATTGCCGTTTGTTAGAAGTATTAGAAAACATTACCTAGCATAACCTTTCAAAATTAGGATTAGGAGTGAGAATTCCATTTTATGGAAAGAATTTGGATAATAACAATTGAATATGAGAGAAATCAAAATTGGAAGATTCAACCAAGTAGATAGGGCTTTGGATGCTTTAACTCTTAAAGTCTGGGGTGTGAATCCCTGTTTACTTGACTATATTACCTCAGAATTCAGGTCTGCCACTCTTCTCCTCTACCGTCCTTCATGGGGCTTCACATCTTTAAGACTTGTATGGTAGACAGCTGCAACACAGTCTTCTTCATGCAGATAAGCATTGTACTTATTGCCTGAGATATTGTAGGTTAGAATGCTGCAGCCGCTGACGAGCCAAGGCTTCGGGCCAGGTTATTTAAGGGGTGTTCCCTCCTCTTCTTTTTTCGGGCAACTGATAAGGAGAGAGCTCTCTCCTGCAAACATCATAATTGTGCCACAACCAGCAATCATTCCTGGAGGAAGGGAGGGTAGGATTAGCTCCCTCCCAGGGTTATATTTACTTAATTTATCTATTTATTCTAATTAAACATATTTCAATTGCTGTGCCTCTTGGGAGGATTGTGAAGTGCAGGTGGGGGTGGCAGTGGCGGCGTGTCCTGCGCCCAAACACGAAAGGGTTGCTAAATAATAATAATTAAAAAAACTTGAGTAAAAACCATAGATAAGTAGATATTTTAAGTTGATATGCAGGGGGTCTTGTGCTGGCTGTCAGTTCTGGGGATTTAGCAGCTGAGGCTTGGCTCAGCCTTTTTTGGCAATGGTCAGGTGCGAACGGGCTTCGTTCAGCTCCCAAGCCTCAAATGTTGTTTGATTCAAATCTGTGCCCGCCCGCTCTTCTTTGCAGCTGTTGCTTGGACTGGCCAGGGGTGGGCTATTATGGCAAAGAGACTCTTATTATATAGGGCATAGTAGTAGTAATAGATTTTGGGGGAAAAAGCTTTTGGCACGGGCAAAAAAAGCTTTTGGCACTGCCCCCCGCTTCTATTTATCCATAGCAAACCTGAAAGTGGGCCCGCGGAGGAATAATGCGATGACTGGGCCCATATTACATGGGGCCTAGCAGCTTAATAATTTTTTTAAAAAAAGTTTTGAATAAATAAGTAATAAATTATAGAAAATAATAAAAACTAGGAATTAAGTTAATAATTAAATACCATCCAATTAATTTAGAAATATATGTATATGTATATATATGTATGTATATGTATATGTAGGGGTATGTATATATCTCTATATATTAAATAAATTAATAAACAATATAAGAAATAATTGCATTTATTAATATCATACTCCTGTAGTAAACTAATTTGATTCTAAAATTCATTAATTGGTTAATAATTACAAATAGTACTGAATAATTAATTAATTAGCTATT
Source organism: Pogona vitticeps (assembly GCF_051106095.1). Lineage (NCBI taxonomy): Eukaryota > Metazoa > Chordata > Lepidosauria > Squamata > Agamidae > Pogona > Pogona vitticeps. The sequence goes on from NC_135783.1 coordinate 310,751,457, forward strand.
AAATTAACTTAAAGTTGTTTGATTAATTTTAAACTGATAATTAATTTTAAAGGTGTGGTTGGGACATTTAACCTAATAAGTTGTCAATTGTCAATTGATTAAGAACTAATAATTTTGATTCAAAAAGAAGAAGAAGAGGAGGAGGAGGAAGAAAAGAAAATTAATTAATAAATGGTCAGGACCCTCTTTATTACTGGTGCAAGTAATCACTATGCACCTAGGGGGCATTAAATTAGGAACTCAGGCTCTTATCCTGTATGGAGAAGAATTTCCAACCGTATTGCCAACCGTATAGCTGAGGCAATAGTGAGTATTTACCCAATAAAGAGCCTTGGCTCATAATGGTGTCTGAGGGCCAGTTACACAATGGATATTGTGTCCGACTACAGACCAGAAGGGTCTAGGTCCGGCTCCTGGCTGGCTCGGATAGAACACTGCAAAGAAAGAGAAACAACTGGCCAAGAAAAAGCCAGCTTCCCAGGTGTCACCTTCTCAATCCTCTCTGACGAGGAATACTGGCTGGTATGGAAAGAACTTTAAAAATATGGCTGGAGAGCTTGTATCGCCTGCATCAGAGGTTGAGCGGCAGGCAAGACAAGCTCTACAGCCAAGTGAGGTTCAGCACACAGACCAGACAGGAATGCCAAGAGCCACCGTAGGATTAAGCTCTAGATTTGCTGTCTTTGAGGCACAGCAGCTACCTGAAGCAACTGCCAGAGATGATGCAGATAGGGGTTCTTCGACTCCAAGGTCACGGCACATGGAGAAGGGTAGAAAGTTGTCAACTCCTGTAACGGCTAAAAGGTAAAGGTAAAGGTAAAGGTTCCCCTTGACAATTTTTTGTCCAGTCGTGTTCGACTCTAGGGGGCGGTGCTCATCCCCGTTTCCAAGCCACAGAGCCAGCATTTTGTCCAAAGACAATCTTCCGTGGTCACATGGCCAGTGCGACTTAGACACGGAATGCTGTTACCTTCCCACCGAGGTGGTACCTATTGATCTACTTGCATTTGCATGCTTTCGAACCGCTAGGTTGGCGGGAGCTGGGACGAGCGACGGGCGCTCACTCCATCGGATGGATTTGATCTTACGACTGCTTGGTCTTCTAACCCTGCAGCACAGGATTCTGCGGTTTAGCCCGCAGCGCCACCACGTCCCCTCCTGTAACGGCTGAAACAGTGAATGTGTGCCGAATAGTGCAAGAGGAAGTAGATGAAGTCAGCCCTGACAGACTACACTGGGGACGGACCAAGTACGGCAACGGCTTCATCAGGTGAGGTAGCCGCTGCACCGGGCACGTACACATTGATCCCCGCATAGCCTTGGGCCGGTGGAGGTAAATTCAATCACTCACTTTATGCACAATGCAAGTCACACAGCATGGGGCTTCCCAGCAATGCATGGCCACACGCCGGTCCACAATTCAGTGGTTGAGACGCGCCGTACTCTTATATTGCCAGCCCAACGTAACACCATGGACTTACCCATCTGTGGCTGCAGCACACAAACCCCACTAGGCCAAATTCTAGAGACAAAATTAACAGTGGCCATTTAATAGGAAGGTCGCAGTTGGTCAGAATCCCCGCCTTGGAGCGTGGCAGGCGTATCATCCCCGCCCGTTCTGTTGGGAGTGCAATTCCAAGGGCACTTGTACAAAGGGACCATGCCACTTCAGGCATGAGTGTACCACCTGCGGAGGTCAGCACCCTAATTCATTAAGTTTTGAGCTGGTGCCTAGCACCAGAACAAGGGCACAGGAGGTGGTTAAAAGCCCAACAGGGGCGAGGATACTCTTGGAAAAGCGAGCCAGCCCAATTAGGGAGAGGAACTCAAGAAGGTGTAGAATCATCCTGAATAGCTTTCAGGCATTATCAGAAGAGCTGGGACTACCCCTAGCTGAAGAGAAAACTGAAGGACCAACCACATCCCTCGCTTTCCTAGGAATAGAGCTGGACACGATGCAGCAAAATTTAAAGCTGTGTCTTAGGACTAGGATAGCAACACTGTTGCAGAGGTGAAAGGTGTCACTAAGAGAGTTCCTGAAGATAGTAGGGCACCTGAACTTCACCGGCAGAGTGGTAGCACATAAGTGCATTTCTGCGGTGACTGTGCAATGCTATGAAGGATCTACATCGACCGCTGCACAGGATCAGGGTCACATGGCAAAGGAGAAAGATCTATTTGTATGGAGTCAGTTTTTAACAGACTTTAAGGAGATCTCCTTCTGGTGAGGCAAATTGGGCTGAAAGCAGATTTCCAGGTTCATTCGGATGTGGCAGGATCCTTAGGATATGAAACTAACTCCAGAGGAAGGTGGTGTGCTGTCACTCGGTTTGATGAGTGGCAATAGAACATCATCACCAGTGATTTGCATTTCTAGAATTTTCCCAATAATAGGTGCACTTTGAATATGGGCTGAAGAGTGGTCAAATTCGGTAGTACAATTTTGGTATGACAATCAAGTGGTTGTTTGCATTATAAACAACCTTACATCACATTCAGAACTGGTTATGACATTGGTTAGGGCATTTACCTTTGGGCACTGCAGTTTAACATACTAGTGCATGCCTGACATATACCAGGTCTAGAAATTGGACAGCCAATGCATTGTAGCACCAACAGATTGAGCTGTTCATGGAGCTAGACCCTGGAGCCAGGGAGTTCCCAGAACTTCTGCCCCTGGAGGTCTGGCAAATTGGCCTGAAGTTGCATCAGGAGTGATAGGTTTGGCCCTGGCACCAAGGATGAGGAAAGGTTATTCGGCCATGAGGATAGAGTTCCAGGAATTTAGGGAAATGGTCGGCCTGGAGCCGGTTTGGCCAGCATTGGTAGAATATTTACAATAATTTATGGTACATTAAAACAGGAAGGGACTGGCACCTAGAACTATTCAGGGAAGGCTGTCAGCACTGCCCTTTTTTAATTAAAAAAATTAATGGCTTCAGAGATCACTTGGGGGATTATTATATAAGAAAAATGATAAATGGATGGTCCAAAGAGAGGGGTAGAGTACAAGATACCAGGGCTCCTATATCACCTCCGTTATTAGAACACATTTGCAAACAGTGGGTGCTCTCAGGTAGGGATGAATACGAAAGGGCCCTATTCAAAACAGCGTCATTAATGACGTTCGCTGGGGTTCTTAGAATTAGTAAAGCAGTTGCACTGGGAAAAAATGATAAGTCTAGGCTAGCCCTGCCTGAGCAGGACATTAAGGTTGAAGAAGGGAAGGTACAAATTCCTAATTGGCAATCCAAGGCTGATTAGCTTGGCAAAGGTTCACAAATCACCTTATGGCAGTGTAGGATAAGCAGCATCTGTCCTGTGAAAGCCTCACAGCCATATTTGAAGGTTAGAGGACAGGTTCCCGGTTATTTCTCTCAACATACTGATAAGTCACCTTTGATGAAATATCAGTGCTGGAAATTAACCGACTTAGCATTAGACAGAGTGGATATCCAAGGCATGAGGTCTGGCACACATACATTCAGAATTGGTGCAGCCTCCACTGCGGCAGTCCTGGGTCATAGCCCAGAAGAGATAAAGCATCTAGGCTGGTGGTCATCATCCAGCTACCGCAGATATATAAGAACACTATCTAGTGCATAGGCAGGAGCCTAGTCTTGTTATGTCTTCACAGGTCCCATAGGGTCAGTGAGACAGAGGCACATTATGATTATTAGCCTCAGCTACAGTATGTATACTGGGCCGAGCGCTCTGCAGCTACATCCCCATGGGGGAGTGACCTGGGACTTGGAGCCAGAGCACACGTTGCATGGAAAGGGCTACTCAGCATGCTGTGGAGCCAGCTGTGCAGGGTGGAGACCTTTGGCCAGTTTCCACAGGAGGTGTTGGTGGTACACCTTGGCAGCAATGATTTGTCCAGGCATCCTGGAACAGCACTGATCCTGAACGTCATACGTGACCTGAAATGGTTGAAGGCCAAGCACCCGGCCATGTGTATCATGTGGTCCATGATCATACCTTGATAAGCATGGTGAGATGCCAGGTTTTTCCTCAAAGTTAACAAGGCACGCAGGGGTGTTAACCATAAGGTCTGAAGTGCAGTCTGCAGCGGCCTTGGACTGGTGATTTATCACCAGAGAATCTGATTGGATAGGCCTGTGTTTTTCCCCCAACGTTAACACAGCAAGCAGGGGTGTTAACCACGAGGTCTGCAGTGCAGTCTGCAGTGGCCTTGGATTGGTCATTGATCATGAGACGATCCGATTGGATAGTCCTGAGTTTTTCGTCAAAGTTAACATGGCACACAGGGGTGTTAACCATATGCCGTGCCGTGTGCAGCAGCCTTGGATAGGTGATTTGTCACCGGAGGATCCGATTGGGTAGGCCTGAGTTTTTCCCCCAACGTTGCCATGGCACACAGGGGTGTTAACTGCGAGGTCTGCAGTGGCCTTGCATTGGTAATTGGTTACCAGAGGATCCGATTGGATAGCCTTAGGATTTTTTTTTTTTTTTTTTGGAATGATGGTGTCCATCTGTCCGATTTGGGTATGGATGTCTTCTTCGAAGTCATCAAGGGGGCCTGCTTGTTGAGGTTGAGCGGCTCGATGGTGGGCATGGGACTTAGCTATGCTAGTTCCTATGCTGTGACAGGTAGTGCGGGAAAAACAGGTATTTTCCTGTGAGACCCACTGTAAGATCAGATAAGCTAACAGCACATCAGACCTCCAAGCACTGTGGATTGTGCAATTACAGTGATTGGGAGGAAAGATGTGCTGGGCCACTTCTGGACCAACAGTCATCAACTAAAGATGGCTTGAGGTCTGGGAGTGTTTATTAGCAGCCAGCCGGGTTCCTGCTGTCTTTAATATTGTGAGAACCTGGGGCCAGGGACTCACCCATCTGTTGATTAAGGGGTATTTGGATATCTCTGCGATTTACTTGTTTCCGAACTTCAGCAGGCCCCCCTTTGCCAAAGGATGGCAAGTTTCAATTTTCAATCAATAAAGTGGCCCGTATTAAAACCATATTATCTGTCTCGTGTCTTTATTTCAGGGTTGGGAGGGCAATAGTAAGTTACACTAGAATAAGCCCATCGAATTAGTGGAATTTACAGAGGAGTTGACTCACAAAAGCAACAGAATATCAGCCACTGATTTTTTTTCTTGTGTAAATGGGAGGATTTGTTTCCATTTATTTATAAAGAATTTATCATATTCGTAATAGAAGAATGTGGGGTTTAAATAGGCAAATATGGAAGAAAACACAGCTTTCCCACCCCTACTTACAGTTCACTTTTCATACGCCAAATTCCCAGTTTAATTTTTATCTATGAAGGCAAAGTAGATTAAACTAGTAAGCTGGACATCAAGAGAGTGGAACATGGTTGAGGCTTATCTTGCAAAAGAAAGATGAATGGAACACATAATGGAGATTTGATCATGTGGGTTCCCTTTAAAACAAAAACCAAAAAAAAAAAAAAAACTCCTGCCATAATTCATGAGTTTCCACCATTCTTCTATTAGAATGTGGTCATGCATCTGCTCCTTTTAATGTAATAATTGTGTGCTTCAAGTCACTTCTGACTTATAGCAACCCTATTCTCGATTTTTTTAAGTGTAAAGTATTCATAAGTGCTTTATCATTCCCTTCATCTTTGGTTGCTCTGGGAATGTTCAGTTTCCTTAAGGCCACAGAGGCTGGCTTTTGTTCCAAGAAGCACAGTGAGGAGTTCGACTCTCACACTGGCTTTACAGTGAAGTGTTCCAATTCAATGATGTGCTCAGTGAGTACAAAATAATGACATTGGCTGCACCTAAGTGTCTTGTTGAGCCATGATTTATGTTAACCGTGGTTAACATGCATATTACCAGGCAAAGCAATGTTTATTTTTCCCTATTTCTTGTTTGTTTCCAATCCATTACTTTCAAGAATTCATGTTTCAGGCTGAGAAACTTAGGGAACAAGCTAGGGACAAACTGTTGTTCTATATTCAGATGCAATAACAAACAGTACTTTTATTCTTCTCCATTGGAGGCTGTTAATATAGGGTTAGATGCCATCTGTAACAGATGATTTAGTTGAAAATGTCCTGCTTTGTCAAGGAATTGGGTTAAAGAGACTTTGGAATCCCTTCCACATTTCAATGATTCCATCATTCTATGAAACAAGCTAGAGTGCAAAGGTAAAGACATTTAGTCCAGTTGTGTCTGACTCTAGGGCTCATCCCCATCTCCAAGCCGTAGAGCCAGCATTTGTCTGAAGACAGTTTCTGTGGCCATGTGGCCAGTGCAACTAGGCACGGAATGCCATTACCTTCCCATCGAGGTGGTACCTATTTACCTACTTGTATTTTTACATGCTTTCGAACTGCTAGGTTGGCAGGAGCTGGGACAAGTGATGGGAGCTCACTTGTTTGCATGGATTTGATCTTACAACTGCTAGTCTTCCGACCTTGCAGCACAGAGGCTTCGCTGTTTAACCCGCAGCGCCACCACAAGAGTGCAGAAGCCAACAGCAAACCAAGGCTTCTAATGTCTGTTTGGCTAGCTATCCAACAATAGCTTGTTTAATAGAATACATTTGGAAAGGACAAGCCAGAACTCAGCTACCTGGAACACTATTATTTCTGAAAGATGGAAGTATAGAATACAAAGGTCTGAATAGTAAGAAATGATATCCTGTTTTGCAAAATTGGCAGTTATGGCACTGAAACAGTGATCTATTTCAAATAAATGTGTTTTCAGAAGTTGTTGGAAATTAAACCTTGAGGAAAAGTTTAGTTTTAAAATTAAAACGTGGATATTCATTCTTTAACATACTGGTTGTTGTGGGTTTTTCAGGCTGTTTACTACCTTCCTTGGCAAAATGTAAGCTGTATCTAGGATAACAGTGAATGTAAGTACAATGCAAAATTAATTCTCCAGTTGAAGTATATTATTACTATAGCTCATCCTGTAATTCAGCCCTCATAAATTTATTACACTACAGCTGCCCCTTGCTCACTTTAAAATCTGTGCATCCTGCTTATAAGTGAATAACTAAAGTGGAAAACCCAGGACACCGAGATGCAAACATCCTAAAAGGAACTGCTCCTCAAAGTTTAGCTGCATATCAGTGAGAAGGTCTACTTTGAAAAGATATAAAGGACATTCATTAAAATTGAATTGCTGAGTCATCTTGATGAGGTGATGATATTCTTGCCTCTAGCTAGACTCAGCTATTTTTCCTTGTCAGGGTCCCTGTAATTTACACAAACCTTACATCTTTGTGCAAAACTAGTGTCCTTTCCCTTTAAGAGTCAAAACACATGTACATAGCAAGTCCCAAAGGACTGCCTGATTACAGATAGATAGATAGATAGATAGATAGATAGATAGATAGATAGATAGATAGATAGATAGATAGATAGATAGATAGATAGATAGATAGATAGATAGATAGATAGATAGATATTTAAATCCACAAACAATGCCTCTGATTCTTCTGCTTCTTTAAAGTCTCTGCAGCACAGTGGCAGTCACCATCAATTGGAACAAGTTGCAGGTCAACCTTACTTTCATTAAAATGCTATTGACATAATTATGTTTACTTTGCACAAAAACCCATCCTCATTCTTGGTGTCTTCCAAGTGAGTTTCATTAAATACCCACAAAAGAGCAGCTCTTATCATTGTCAGTAAGGTGCCTGCTGTCACTGAGGTAGTCAATTGAGGTAGGGAATAGTGGAGGTTGACAATGCCAACTGTGTTGCTAAGATAATGTTAGATTCCCCATGTTTCCAGTGTCTTGTGAGAGGCTGAGAAGCTTCTACATGACGGATTTACTGTGCTGTCTTTAATAGAAGGGGGATGATAGCCAATGAAAAGGCTTACCTGATGACTCTGCAGACAGCTGACTGCTCCCTTGCTTTATTGGTCCTCAGAGTGAGGCATTGGTTAGCCATACCAGAGATGCCCATCATTTGCTCCTGTCGATCAACTTCCATGGCAAAAAGTCAGCCAGCTTGGCTTGTTGGAGAAGGGCTTAAACCTGTGTTTCACTCTGAGGACTCCACATGGCAAAACCTGGAGTGAGCTTGCCAGAAGAACTGTTGTACGTTACATTGAAAGCAGCCTCTGTGGGAATGCCACCCATAATGTTTCACTCTGGGGAGCCCTGGGGAGCCCTGGGGAGCGATCTCTCTCAAATTGCTATAGCTAACAAAGGGTCAAAAAAGTGAGGGGAGACAGTGGCCCTACCACTGTACATGGCACAGCATCAGAGGCTGTACTAGAGGGCCACTACTCCTTGATAGCCTATTTCCATTTGTTGCCACAACATGAATGAACACTAGAGATCAAAATACACCAGAAAACATTTGCATTCTTTTAATTTTCCAGGAGAGAAAACAGATAAAAAACAGGCTGACCAGCAAAAGATGGTTAGTCAATTTAATCCTCCCTCCCTGTATGGCAAATTAATGGAAACAGGCCCAGGGAAACCCAAATTCCCAGGTGCAACTCCACATTGAATGAATTCACCTTTTTCTTACTGTGTAGTTCCACCCTAAGTTACATAGTAATTTGGCTAACATTGAACTTTAACTAACAATTAATAATAATGCCATCTCTTTCTTGACTCTTCACATTCCCATTCTCTGGCATTTGGTTTAGAGCAAATGTTTTATCAGAAAATAAAAATGTCCAATGTTTCATAGATACCGTGTTTCTCCGATAATAAGACCTATCCCGAAAATAAGCCCTCCCCTTACTGTGTAACATTCCTCTAAAATAAGCCCTCCCCCGAAAATAAGCCCTATTGAGATTGATTTTTGCGCCACGCCATCCCATTACCGGGCAGCGAAAGCAGGGCAGGCGGGCGAGGGCAGGCGGGGCGGCGGTGGGCGCGGGCTTGACAAGAAAGGCGCACCTGGGCGAGAGAAAGCATGGACCGCCGGGGCCAGCCTTCCAGCTCCCGGGAGCAGCAGCAACAGCAGCAGGAGCCGGACGGCTCCACAAGAGGAATTGCCGGCTTCCCATAGTGAACAGGGGCGGCAGGAGATTCCTTCCTCCCCCCCGCCCACCTCACCCTCTGGCTGGCTTCCAAAGGACCAACAAGGGCGGCGGAGCCTCTTCGCCCCGCCGGTGGTGACCAGTGGGCGGAGAGAAAGGCCGCCGGCCAGTCGGGTGGGTGAAAGATGGGGCTTCCTTTTTGTGACATCACCCTCTCCCCCCTCAGGAAAGCTGCTCCACCCCCTCCCTCATTGCCGAGGTGCCCCCCAGAGTCCCTGGCCCGCAACTCCCACCCTTCCAACCACCCTCCCGCCGGCGAGGCTGCTTCTGCCGCGGCCGCCCCAAACCGGCGCTTGCCGGCGATGGACTCACCACGAGGAGGCTAGAGACAAGGGTGACGCCTCGGGAGGCCCGGGGGAAGGCAGGCACGGCGGCGACGGCGGCCGGAGCCGCAGGAGCCTCCATGGCTGCCACTGGGGGCTGAGCAAAGGCGTCTCTGGGCAGCGGCAGCCGGAGGCCCCTACCGAGCCATGGGGACCAGGAGCCGAGAGGGGCGTGCCTGACCCACCACCGCCGGGGGAGGAGCTGCTGCCCATCTAGCAGCCCCGCCGTCCCATTGCCGGGCAGTGAAAGGAGGGCAGGCGGGGTGGCAGCGGGTGCAGGCTCGGCAAGAAAGGCGCGCCTGGGCGAGAGAAAGCGCGGACCGGCCGGGCCAGCCTTCCAGCTCCCGGGAGCAGCAGCAGCAACAACAGCAGGAGCCGGCCGGCTCCGCAAGAGGAATTGCCGGCTTCCCATAGCGAGCAGGGGCGGCAGGAGATTCCTTCCTCCCCCCGCCCACCTCACCCTCCGGCCGGCTTCCGAAGGACCAACAAGGGCGAGATGAGTGCTGTCAATGTTCATTAAAATAAGCCCTCCCCTGAAAATAAGCCCTCTGGTGTTTTTCTTTCCCCAAAAAATAATAAGACAGTGTCTTATTATCGGAGAAACACGGTATACGTATATTTTCAAAACAGAGTTTGCATGAAAACAGTTGACCAGCCTTTACCTTGATATTCACAGCGTCACAGAAATATCCTCATAACAGCATTAAATATTTTCTTTCCATCTATATAATTCTGAGTAAATTCAAGGCCCTTCAGTAGTGCTATTGCAAACTTCAGAAAATTGGATTTATATGCTTATCTGAAGGATATTAAAATGTATCTGAACTTCTTTGGTCTGAAATTGATCTGGGAAATTTATGAGATAAAGGGAAAAAAGTTCTAGTGTTCTCTTTCATTAGGATTAAAGGACCTTTCTCAGCATATTTCTAAATTCCCATTTCAATGTTAGTCAAAACAAGCTAAAGCTTTTTTTAAAAAAAAAAATTCAGAAACCTCTAGGCAGGAGGGAAGATAGGAAATGTGGGAGCTGGCATTTTTTTCTTGCATGTGAGCTGTCTCTTTGCTTACTAGTTATAATTGGGATTTTGTTTTTTAAGAAGAAAATGTAATATTCTTCAGCCTTTAAGTAAAAACAACAATAGAGAAAAAGAGTAATATTCAGAAATAGTTAGTTAGGCATCCTTCAGTCTCGAAAGACTATGGTGATATGCTCTGTACGGAGGACTTGGAACAGCGTCTAGTGTGGCTGAAGAGGCCAATTCGAGAGTGACAATCCCTTCCACACTGAAGACAGATCCAATCTGTCCCCTGTCCAGCTCCCTGGTTTTGCTGCTTTTGTGACTTCCTCTTTGCCTCGGCCTGCTGGACAAGGGTCTCTTCAAATTGGGAGAGGCCGTGATGCACTGCCTGCCTCCAGGCTGAACAGTCAGATGTCCAGGTTTCCCATCTGTTGAGGTCTATTCCTAAGGCCTTCAGAAATACTTGAGGAATTTCACGTACATTGCCATAGCAATTGTTTAAATTGCTGGCTAGTATTATTGGTCCCATTACAAGACATGTATGTGAAGTTGAGGCTGCCCCTTGACCACCCCAACGACCTCTGCGTCATTGGTACCAGTGAAACTGAATACTTTGAAAAAATTCTGGTGAGCTACTCTTGAAGCACAATCTACCAATGCCACCTCCATCTCCATCTCTTTGTGTCCTCTTGATTTATCAAGAGATAGCACAGAGCAGAGGAATGAGATGGCAAATCAGTGTGGAAATTATTTTCTCCAAGCTCTAGCAGTCTATCTTGTCACACCAGTGATGGGACTTGAACAGTGGGCTGTGGAATTCCAAAGGCAAACTGATGCTGTCCACTGGACTTTCTTTCCTATATGTGCAGAATAATGTTTCATTTGGAATTGTAGGCATTGTAGTCCTACACTCCTGAAGGGGAGGATAACATGAATGGACATGGAGTGTGTCCCATTCCTTACTTCTTTCTTGTGTGCCCATCTTAACTACTGGACCTAGTGGCAGGAAGAATAGAAATGTCTCACGTTGTGACAGCTAACAACCACTACATACACAGCCCAGTAGAACAGTCACACAGTCTAGTCCCCACAGCAGCAAATGAAACCATCTAAGAACACCCTTGCCCTCCAATAGGCACCTTTAACAGAAAAACTACAGATTAAATACTTAGTAAATTAACCAAATAATATTTTTTAAAAAACAGTCTAACAATTTTATGTTCTTGTATAACAAAATGAAAACACACAAATTTTCACAAAGCCCCCTCTCCAAAAAACAAGAAAAGCGAATAAAGACAAAAAACACAATCAAAACCCTTCCTCCAACCAAAACTAATAGAAAATAGGGCTGACTCTCGAAACTTCAGTGGCTTCAAAATGGGGCAGCCAGATTGTTAACTGAGGCTGGTTACAGGGATGACATAATCCCCCTGTTACAGCAGCTCCACTGGCTGCTGATCTGTTTCCAGGCACAATTCTTTTTTTTTTTTTAATTTTTAAAAAATATTTTCCAAAACAAATACATCAATACAAAACAATATAAAATACTGACTAACAATCTAAAACCTAGTGCACCCCCTAGTGCACGGGACCCTTTGGAGTAATGCTTTTATTACAAACCTCTTTTCCAAAAAAATGTATTGATTGTTGCTTAGAGGCTTTCCCTTTTGCATTCACTAATACAAATTCAATAAATCTACCCCAAATAGCATAAAAATATTTAAACTTATTTCCCCTCTTTTCATCTTTAGTTCAGTAGTCAATTTGTCATTTAACGCAATATCCCATACTTCGTTATACCAATCTTCTAATTTGATATCATGTTTGTCTTTCCAGTATTAATAATCTAGCACTTGTCATAAAATTATAAATCAATTCCTTTGAGTAATAATAATCTATCTTATTCTATTTTATAAGATAAGATAGAATAAGATATTCTATCTTATAAGAATTGCCAAAGAACAGAAATTTCATGAAACAGAGGAGTATCTTTTATGTTTTGAGTTTCTCATTTAGATAAGGAAGACCCATCCCTAGTTTCTAAAGCTTTTTAGTACTGTGACTTTTTTCTTTACCAAGTTTTCCCTCCTCATTTCTGCATTATAGTGTTACTCTGATCAACTGATAACTGATTATGCCCATGCAAGATGTGTCATTATATGAAGAGACATAGTTTAAAAACAACAACCCAGAAGTTGCTTCTCCATTTTTTTCTTAATTTTGTCTGATTGTGCCTCAAAAGGATAGGAACAAATCACAATTATGAGTGTAAAGCCCAGTGTATTTCATGTGTTTTTAAATTTACACCACATAGATGTGGTACGCAGCATTTGAACTACTTCTAAAATTGAGAAGAGTTTAGATTTTGCACTGCTTGCTCTCACTTTTAGCTAGTAATAGGGATGGCATATTTCCTATTGATCTTGTGCCACTGCAGAGAGGTGATGGCTTCTCGTCAGTCAACTGGAAGAGAATAACTGTTATATTATAGTATACAGAACTTCTGACGGCCAGAAGTCATTTTGAGGTGAGGTGAGATTATACTCTATCACTGAGAAAAGGAACTGAAGCATATGGGAGAATCATTGATCTACTCTGGTACCATAGTTCTGACCCCTAAAAATCCTATATAAGACTAGCCATGCCTTTTCTTTTATGAAGTTATACTGAAATTTTTTTGCATTCCTCAACAAAATGGTATCGTGTTAGAGTAAATGTGGTGACTAAACTGAGAAGTAGCCTGCTGATAGTTCTACAGTATATCATTGTGTTAATAACAGTGTTACATTTTGGAGAATAAATAATAATTAATACAATAGAAGCAAAACCTTTCTTAAAATATTCTTGGGTAAAGAAATTTAATATTGGATCACAGGAATCTTGTTGTTTATGTTAGAATTGAGGAAAGTGGAAGTCAGAAGTAACACACACAGTGGTGAAATGCTATTGTTTGTGTAAGATTTGTGTAACTTGCCCTGCTAAATGCGGCAAGTTTCACTCAAAAGCCTGGTGACATGCACTGCACAACTGCTGTTTTTCCTTTTTTATGTTAATGTTTATTGATATTATTTTTATTTTTTTTATATTGCATTGACTAATTTATATTTCATCCTGTTACTGTATTGTCTGTTTTATATTTTGTTTTATTATGTTTTATTATGCCATGGAACTGAGTAGACTGCAGATGGACATTGTTGCCCTGCAAGAGACAAGACTGCCAGACTCGGGATCTGTCAAAGAAAAAAACTTCTCATTCTTCTGGCAGGGAAAACCATCGAATGAGACCAGGGAATATGGTGTTGGCTTTGCAGTCAGAAACACTCTCCTGAGATGCATTGTTCCACCCACTGTGGGGAGTGAAAGAATCCTGTCTCTGCAGCTCCACTCATCAGCAGGACCAGTAACCCTCATTAGTGCATATGCACCAACACTGTCATCCACTCCAGAAGTGAAAGACAAATTCTACGACGATCTGGCAGCTACTATCAAAAAAGTCCCTGAAAGAGAGTCACTGTTCATTCTTGGAGACTTTAATGCTAGAGTTGGTGCTGATCACAATTCTTGGCCCACTTGTCTAGGCCGTTTTGGCATTGGAAAGATGAACGAAAATGGCCAACGCTTACTGGAGTTTTGCTGTTACTATGGTCTCTGTGTCAGCAACACATTCTTTAATACGAAGCTGCAACACAGAGTTTCCTGGAGACATCCAAGATCCAAGCATTGGCATCAGCTCGATTTGATCCTCACTAGACATTCTAGCCTTCCTAGTGTTACGATCACACGCAGCTACCAGAGTGCTGATTGCGATACTGATCACTCCCTGGTGTGTAGTAGAGTAAAACTGCGAACAAAGAAATTGTATCACATGAAAAAGGAAGGAAGACCACGTATTGACATCAACAAGACTCGCGATCAAAGAAAAGTGAAGGAATTTGCCCAAGCACTGGAGGAAACCCTTCCAGGTCCAGCTAATGTAAATGCACCTGAACGATGGGAACACTTCAAGAACACTGTCTACAACACCGCCTTGTCCACCTTCGGCAAGAAGACCAGAAAGATGGCTGACTGGTTCGAAGCCCATTCGGAGGACTTAATGCCAGCCATTGAGGATAAGAGAAGAGCTCTAGCAGCATACAAAGCCTGTCCTAGCGAGTACAACCTGCAAGCTCTTCGAGCCGCTCGTAGCCAAGTCCAACAGGCTGCCAGGAGATGCTCCAATGACTATTGGCTTCAGCTTTGCTCTCAGATACAGATAGCAGCGGACACAGGTAACATCAAAGGAATGTATGATGGTATCAAGCAGGCCTTAGGTCCATTACAGAAGAAATCTGCTCCCTTGAAGTCTACTACAGGTGTGATCATCCAGGACCGAGCACAGCAGATGGAACGCTGGGTGCAGCACTACTCCGAGCTATATTCCAGAAAGAATGTAGTCACCGAAGAAGCATTAAATAACATTGAGTGCCTGCCTGTCTTAGAAGAGCTGGACAGCGAACCAACCCTAGCAGAAATAAATGCGGCCTTGGATTCCCTCACCTCTGGCAAGGCACCTGGAAGGGACAACATCCCTGTTGAAGTGCTGAAATGCGGTAAGGAGATCATCATCACCGAACTGTATGAAATCTTTTGTCTCTGCTGGAGGGAAGGTGGAGTACCACAGGACATGAAGGATGCAAACATTGTCACGTTGTACAAGAACAAAGGTGACAGGGGTGACTGCAATAACTACCGTGGTATCTCTCTTCTTAGCGTTGTAGGGAAGCTGCTTGCCCGTGTTGTGCTGAAGAGGCTCCAGGTGCTTGCAGACAGAGTCTATCCGGAATCACAGTGTGGATTTCGAGCAAATAGATCCACCACTGACATGGTATTCTCCCTCCGACAGTTGCAGGAGAAATGCAGGGAACAACAACAGCCACTCTTAGTGGCCTTCATAGACCTTACAAAAGCATTTGACTTGGTTAGCAGGGATGGCCTTTTCAAAATACTTCCCAAGATTGGATGTCCACCTCGTCTCCTTAACATCATCAGGTCCTTCCACGATGGAATGAAAGGCACTGTAGTTTTTGACGGCTCAACATCAGATCCCTTTGACATCCGAAGCGGAGTGAAACAGGGCTGTGTCCTCGCACCAACACTTTTTGGGATCTTTTTTGCTGTCATGCTGAAGCATGCCTTTGGAACTGCAACAGAAGGTGTCTATCTCCGGACTAGATCAGATGGAAAGCTCTTTAATCTCTCTAGATTGAGAGCGAAGACCAAAGTCCAGCTGAAATGCATGAGGGACTTCCTCTTTGCAGACGATGCAGCCATTGTTGCCCACTCTGCTGAAGACCTCCAACAACTCATGAACCGTTTCAGCAAGGCCTGCCAAGACTTTGGACTAACAATCAGCCTGAAGAAAACACAAGTCATGGGCCAGGGTGTGGACTCACCTCCCTCTATTACCATCTCCACACAAGAATTGGAGGTTGTTCATGACTTTGTGTACCTTGGCTCAACCATCTCTGACACCCTCTCTCTAGATGTCGAGCTGGATAAACGCATTGGGAAAGCAGCCACCATGTTCTCTAGACTCACAAAGAGAGTATGGCTCAATAAGAAACTGACAACACATACCAAGATCCAGGTCTATAGAGCCTGTGTCCTGAGCACACTCCTGTACTGCAGCGAGTCCTGGACCCTTTGTGCCCCGCAGGAGAGGAAGCTGAACACCTTCCATATGCGTTGCCTACGACGGATTTTTGGTATCACCTGGCAGGACAGAGTTCCAAATAGAGTAGTCCTAGAACGAGCTGGAATTTTCAGCATGCATACATTACTGAAACAGCGACGTCTACGCTGGCTTGGGCACGTTGTGAGAATGGCTGATGGTCGGATTCCAAAGGATCTCCTATATGGAGAATTAGTGCAGGGAAATCGCCCCAGAGGGAGACCACAGCTGCGATACAAGGATATCTGCAAGCGGGATCTGAAGGCCTTAGGAATAGACCTCAACAGATGGGAAACCCTGACATCTGATCGTTCAGCCTGGAGGCAGGCAGTACATCACGGCCTCTCCCAATTTGAAGAGACCCTTGTCCAGCAGGCTGAGGCAAAGAGGAAGTCACAAAGGAAGCAAAACCAGGGAGCTGGACAGGGGACAGATTGGATTTGTCTCCAGTGTGGAAGGGATTGTCACTCTCGAATTGGCCTCCTCAGCCACACTAGACGCTGTTCCAAGTCCTCCATACAGAGCACGATACCATAGTCTTTCGAGACTGAAGGATGCCTACATTATGCCATATAAACCGCCCAGAGTGACCTGGATTGCCAGATGGGCAGTATATCCATCCATCCATCCATCCATCCATCCATCCATCCATCCATCCATCCATCCATCACCACCACCACCACCACCACCACCACCACCACCATCACCATCATCATCATCATCATCATCATCATCATCATCGTAATAATAATAATAATAAAACTTGTTTAATTCTTTTTTAATATTTATATACTTATTGTTTTTAGCATTTACATACTGTTTTAATGAAGTAAGCTGCCCTGGGTCCTTTTGGGGGAGAAAGGCAGGATACAAACAAACAAACAAACAAACAAACAAACAAACAAACAAACAAACAAACAAACAAACAAATAAATAAATAAATGCAGTTACTACCCACTACTTCAGGTCATAGCCACTTACATTTTCCCCATTTGCAGGGAAGGCTCCCTCCATCCCCAAAGACCAAGAAACACACAAATAATGTCACTAACTCAGAAAAGGATCAAATTGGAATGTTGTCAAAAGGACACAAGGTAGATGTCAGGCACAGGCTGGATGGGTGGGGGGCTTATGACAGCATTTTATTGTACTCATGCCAGACATGTTCTGAAAGCCATGTAATGCTGTGTTTTTCTTCAGTTTGCATTCTAACTGAAAGCATAACAAATATTTATTTCAAACTGTCCATGAAAGTATGTGACAATTTGTATAATGTAATGTATATTTTAAATAATTATGAATCATAGAATAATTGAGTTGGAAACGGCCTATAAGGTCATTGGGCCCAACCCCCTGCTCAATGCAGGAATCAAAATCAAAGCAGATGTGAGAAACGGTTGTCCAATTTTCTCTTGAATGCTGTGAGCACTGAATGCATTTTGCCAGGGTTACTTAACAACTAGTCTTGTTCTGTAGTATCCTGCATAAGTTATCAAAATGACCTTACCAATGGAAGTTTATCAAGTTCACAAGCCAATAGGCGCCTTAGTATTTTTTTTTCTGATTATCTGCATTAGATAATTGAACTGGGTAATAACCACCATGCTGGGCAGAATCTCAAACTGAGCCAGATAGACCTCAATCACAAAACCACAATACCTGCTGCCTTTTATCAAGGATTGGAGGATGTATTTTCATTTTTTAAAATATTGTTTGTTGTAAGTATTTTCTTTCTTTTTAAAGGGAATGGACACTCCTTTTGCATGGACATTGTGTGCCAGTCACAGAATTTTTTCTAAGGAAAACAAGTGTTCCTGGTTTTACTTTTGCACTAGAGGAAAAGAATTTCATGGATTTTGTGTATTCCTCATCCGAGTGACTTGTCAAGACACCTTAAATCAGAGATAATAAGAAATGTAGTGTATATCCTTCAGATCCCAAATGGAATGTAAATATTTGTAACAGACAGATTAATTCCTAGTATGAAAGTGTAAGTTCATACTGGAACTATGCCTTACGATGCATGAAAACATAATGTCAGGTGGGAATAACCATCCTCTATCCCATCATATTGCTTTCAGAGAGCTCTCTTCCAAAGTTTGCCCTTTGATCCACGCTGACATGTTCTCCCTACACCAATGTGGATTTTTTCCATACTATTTAGATCCTTCTACTTAAATCCAAAATTACACCATCTTGATGTTATATTAATGTTACAGCTTTAAAGAAAATTATATGCATTCTTATTCATGTGTAATTTCATTTTAGATTATGCTTCCACAGCATTAACAAGCTTCCCATTTGCTATAAATGTTTTATGTTAGTAATTTGCATCCTTATTTCCTTATAGGTTTACTCTTCATTACTTTGTTTTCTTCTGTAAGTTAGTGTTGGATATAATAAGGTAAATCATTTGTGTCTCTGTGTGAATGCATGTAGAAAGAAAAATGCTCAATTTCATTTGGAAGTGATTTCTTCCCTACCATTTCATGTAAATGCAAATTTTGAAATAAAATTTTGGATTAAAACATACTTTTTAAAAATTACACACATACACACACACACACACACTTCTGCAGCTATAATGCAACAGGAAGGCAGCCAAATGTGAAAATAACACTCAGCAGGACATTCAGACTATAAAACACTGATTGATACCTGTTACCTACTTTGAAAAGGCTTTCAATAGACACGTTATTATAATGTATCACAGTTTACTCGAGTGCACTGTTTGTTGTCAGTGGAAATACACTGCAATGAATGTTTGTTGGGCTGACCATCCTGACAAAATGAATATAATGTGGATATTGTAATTATAGAGTTAGGCACTAGGTGGCACTGGACTTTGTTAATCAAGGTTGAGTTTCTTGCAAGCAACCCTTTTCTGGAGTAAAGAGGCAGTAAAATGTGTGTCTATTTCCCGACTTGCATATCCTCTAAGCCATTTATGACAGGTGCTGAATAAAGTAGATTCTACAACAGTGGGTTAAAAACAGAAACGATAAAGCCCAAGATGGGAATAACTCCAAAGGTACATAAAACATCCTTTGACTGTGGAACAGAGAACATATACTCATTCTTCTCTTTTTCAACATCTGTCTGACCTATTTTCTCATTATTGACTACATGTTATTCAGTTACTGGGGATTGTTAGCTGCACAGCTCAGGAACACTCAGTTCTATTTAAGACAAAACCCTACTGTTAAATCCAATGTCACAACCGAGTTTTATAGCAGTGAGGAATTGCCTTGATAAATGGCCCTGACATGAGAGTTTTCACGACTCCACCTTCAATGTCACCACAAACACAGCACAGAGTGTTAAAAGTAAGGCCACCGCTAGCTTCCCAAAACATATTAAGTTGAAGCTCACTCTATCTCAGGATCCCATAGGCACAATAAATGGTGAAAATAACACATTTACAAACTGATAAAACCCAGCAAAGCTAATAAAATCAGACACTTTATAGCTTGGTTAATAGTGTCCTTTGAAGGGCATCAAATAACACATCATGTACTGCTCTGGGGGAAATCAAATTAGATGCTGCAATGTACCATCAGAACTGTGCATTTGAATAGGCAGGAGATTCTCCATCTCAACGGTTCATGCAGCTAGGTATTTTATAATTAGTGCATTGTCTGTGTCGGCGAAGCAAGGTGCGGTTTGGATCTAAAACCCGATTGCACTCACCTGTCAAACTCTGTGCAGCTGAGGAGGAAACTTCTCCAGAAGTGCAGGGAAAACTAAATTCATGGTTTTAGAAATGACATCTCTTGCGGTATCAGAGTTCACCGGCAAGATGTCATCCTATATCGCCTGCACACCTGTGGGCTCCATTTCTTATTATCAGGCAACTACAACCATCCTTACATTGCTCATTTGTTTTCCATTTCCTTCTAGAAAAAAAATCTTTTCCACACAATATGTTCTTTGCTACATCTTTTTTTTTCTTTTAAAAAATCTACCTCTGCTATTCTTAAACCTGCACAGCAGTAATTTAATGATTTCTTTTCTTTTTACTTGGCTTTCAGTTTCTCTGGAGGATTTTGCTGATTTTGACAACAAATGATGGAAGTTGCTTTGGAGGCAAAGCCTTGGCTTGCTTTCTTCTCTCTTCCTCTCAAAGTAAACCTGCTGGGCTCCCAGGCTCTTCTTACAAATATAAGCACAGAAAGAGTATTCGTACAGTTCTTCATTCTTGTTGATTTAGCCTGATTCAACATGATGAGAAAACTAGATCAGGAATTTTAGAGACCTGCAATATTCTTTGTCTCCATCTGAAGATGAGACAAAAAGCTTTATTCTCCCCACCAGGTCTCTGCAATGTATGGAAAATTCATTAGATCCATGAACAGAGAACCCTCAATTCATTTTGCAGAGCAGTTCAGATCCCTCTTTGTCCTTAAAGCCACCTAGGTCTCATGTGATTTGATTTGCGTTCTCAATTCATAAATTGGGATTGTTAGCCTCTCATTTACTGGCTAGATACCTTTGTGAGAGCTTGAGTCACAGTCTCTTTCATTGACTGCATTCAGTTAGGGTGATCACACAAAGACCCTGAGTTGTTTTGGTGCCCGTGTCAAACTGATGCAAATTGTGCAGTGCCCCACAGTGCCCCATAGTTGACTTCCTTTGGTACCACCCACTTGGTGATACCCAGCTTCCTTCCCTTCCCTTTTGCCTGAACAAAGGTGGTATACTGTAGCACTGAACTGAAGTATCAAAGCATTGATGAGGTCATCTAGTGCTATACCTGGTAGTCTGGTCTAAAAATTAGAAAATGTCAGGGTGACTAGGTTGAAGATTGCTGTGGTGGCTGATCCTAATTTCTTAGAGCATCACACCCCAGCTCCATAAATCACCTTAACACCACCCAGAGTCATGCCCCCACTTTTGCAGAACAAAACAAATGATCACACAGGGAACACACAATTCAAATAGTTCCAGATTTTAAAAAGTATAAGCCCCCTAGTAGCGGGGGAGGGGAGGGGACTTCAAACTGGAAGCAAAAAAAAAAAAAAAAAAAAAAAAGGGCAAGGCAGAATCACATTGGCTTTTACAACTTCTGAGCATTGAAAAATAATTTGAATTCAGCCATGATAATTGTGCAGTAAGTCTAAAAGCCTGTGATCTAAGAACATGGAGAAATACTGACACTGTAACCCAGGAATGGCTAGCAGTGCCTATGCCAGATGTTTCAGTGCATGCTTGTATAGTTATTGTACATACATGTCATGCTGACATGCCTAGCTATAAATACAAATTAGGCAACCTGGTCGACCAGACCAGATGGGCGGGATATAAATCAAATAAATAAATAAATAAATAAATAAATAAATAATATTTAAGCAGCAAAAAGAAGCTAATAATTCTTTGATTCCTCCCCTACCCCCCAAAAGACAAGGGAATATTGGGAGATAGTCTGTGTTCATTTTTGTAGAATCAGTACTTCCATATTATTGTACTGTGTTTCATTGTTCAGATATTTTACACTGCAATTCTTTGTTCTTTAAGTTGTTTCATGTTAGTGTGACTTCTAGTGGTTTAAAGAGCTATTCAGTAGATAGCCAGTGCACAAGTGGCTCATGGGCCAGAATAGGACATGCCGCACCATAAAATTTCATAGGAAATCACCCTGTTAGCCCTGGTCATGAGGCATCCTCAAACCAAAGTAACCAACACTGAAATAGTACACTGAGTTGGCATTTCATTCATTTTGTGACTCTTGTGTTTGGTTTAAGCATATCATAATTGTTGCCAATTTGCTTATAAACATGAGTTAGCATGTGCAATTTTTAAAGAATCTCTTTTATTTTATTTTTTGGAGGTACCATAAATATAATTTTTGAAGAGGTGCAAATGCCCACTGTATCCATTATTGTTTTGACAGCCATAATTCGGTGTACAGCAGCTTCTTGTTTGTGGAAATTATCAGGCCCATTCTCAGTGCCTCCAAGTAAGATGAAGAAAGAATCCTGCCTTGAAACCCCGGACAGCCTCAGCCAATCAATGTTGTCAATACTAGAATGGGTGGACCAATGGGCTCACTAAATGTAGGTCAGTTTTTTATGTTCCTATGACAGCATTAAACCAAGATGCTCACAAAAGCCGATATCACTGTTTGAATTCTTGTGAGCAGAATTAGGATATCATATCACTTGAGAAATACCTTTTCCACCAAGATCTTCCCTACTTTCTTTGCTTTTAAACCCAAAAACTAACATTTGGAGCACAGAAAGGAAATGTATACCAAGATATCTGAAATCCAGCAGTTTTCTGAAACACTGTAGAGTACCGTGAAAACTTTTACCTACAGTAACAACAAGCAAGAAACTATACTTCAGATGCAGCCCTAGGGACGATAATTGACATTTATTCAATAGTTCACAGATGAATATAAGTGCAACTCAATATTCATCTAGCAGATGACTCATGGAACATTTGTGAGCTGGAGAAGCAGAAAATTCTTTGTAGTACAGCTTTTGAATAGGTAAGTCTGAAAGATTAAAGTCAAGATGTGACTTTAGAAATCTTACACTTATACTTGCATGGTGTGAATTTACTCTCTCTCTATATAAAATGGCTATAATCCTGTTTGTGCAGCTCCACACATGCAAGTCTGATGATATCATCAGCCACAGATTTTAATCTTTAATTAAAAGCTTCCTTTTCCCCCATCCCAGGTCTTGAGGTTTTCTAGAGATCCCCTTTGACCTGGGATCTTGGGATGGGGAGGGGAGAAATGTACTGCCTGAACTCTTCGGATTAGGGTTTAAAGATTTAGGCATTAAAGGTAGGCCAAAGGCTTCATCAGGCTGAAAAGGATCTCTGTGTGTGTGTGTGTGTCTCAGGACCAGGGGTAGGAGGGATAGGAAAATTTTAATTAAAGATTAAAGCATGTGCATCTTCTCCCATTCTAAACCAAACAATTCACTACGCAGAGTAAGGGTGGGGTTGGCGAAGCCTCCCAATGTGTGGTGCTACAATATTCACATTCTCTCATCATTACAATGTTGGCTAGCACTGATGGGAGTCACACTCTGACCTCTTATGAGAGCTACACCTTCCCCATCTCTGGCACAGATGACATAAAGCAAGTTCTAGTTTTGAATTCAGAACAGCATGGGAAATTTGAGTTGATATCAAAACAGGCTGGAGTGCATTTGTCCCTTTAAAAATAAAATCTGGCAGATATCGCATTTGCAAACATTTAGGCCACCAAAAAGCAGACTAGATTTTCTGCTTATATGGAATATAACTACAATGTAATGTTTTGTCCCGTGAGGTAAAAAGGTTTGAATTGTGACATTCACACAAGTCTTGAGAATGAAAGGGCAATTATTTCCAGGCTTATAAGAATGGTTTCTAATACAGTATTAAAAAGGAATAAATCTGTTAGCACCTCTGTATCTGTGATTTGGGTAGTAGTGCTGTGATTTCTAAAGAATGCATAGGATGGATTTAACCACTCAGAAAGCCAAGGGAAAGTGTACATAGGGTGGCTTTATCTATATGCAGATTGCTTTGTGTCTATAGTTGCATACTTGACAGTTTATACCTAGGAAGTGTTTGGGAGAAGAAGGAAAGGAGGAGGAAAAGAGGTGAGTAATTGAGAATGGTTTAGCTGTTCATAGGAAACGAGTTTCTCTGACTACGGGAAAATAGATCCATAGCTGAAGAAAATTATTATCTCTCTTCTCAAGTCAACTAAGTAGCACTAATTTATATCAGCATTAACGATATGCCCCTTGGTTCATTGCATGCTCTTTCCTCCCTCTTCTTCCATTAGTAGCAACTGAGATATTGTATAGCCCTAAAAGTTTAACCTCTCCTTTGATAGCATGCAGTAGAAATGTACTGCCCTACACGATCAAGAACAAAGGGGAAACCTGAGCACCAAAAGAAGCAGGAATAGAGGACAGAAAGCCCAGTGTTGGAAAGGTCAAGTGCAATTAATACCTTGTAGACACATGTTTTGGGTTGGGAAAAGCACCCCAGAACCATTCCTCAAGCCTGCCACTCCAATCATCCCCTGAGTGATGTCCCCAAGGCTATCCTCTCCCTCAAAAGTGGTCATGCCACCTACTGAGATGCCGCTAACCCCACCAGAATTGCTGATGAAAGTGGATGAAGACGACAGGAAGGGTTTTCCCAGAGTCCAGATGGTGGGGTGGAGAACCATCTAGAAGGAGTGAGGATCCAGATCAAGAGCAGGGGGCTAGATGATCTAAAAGGGAAGAGGGAGACTGCAAGGGTATACAAGGTAATGAATGTAGTGAGGAGGATGAGGAGTCAACAGAGGAGAAGGAAAGGGCAGAAGAGGGCAATGGAAGGATATCTAGGTAGATGTGTTGGAATGGCCTCAGTTTGAGCAATCCAAGGAAGTGCTGCAAGCCTCAATTACAGTTGGCCACAGTATGTCGTGGCTCTGAGGAGGCAGCAGCAGCCACCAGCAGAACCTATTCCAAGAACTCCCACTCTCACACAGCTCTGGTGGTGGAACAGGCAGAGACAGTTCAGTTGTCTCCAAGATCTGGAAGCTGAGATTGGCGCAGCCTGTTAAATTGGTCTGGTTATCTCATTGGTCTGGTTAATAAAGCTGAGTTACAAAAGAAGGTTTGACTCTAACCCTTATGTCAGTACCTGTGAGTCCCTCAATGTCTTTTTCCTGGGACTGTACACAGTGTCATTTTCCATGAGCATTGAATTTAATATATACTATCTATATAGATTACATTCACAGCTATATAATAATTTTCTTCTATATAGATTACATTCATAGCTCATGGAAAAGGACAGTGTTAACTAAAGCTCAAATAGCAGCACCTACTCAGAATCTACTTATTCTCATCCAACAGAGTTATGTAGGCAGATTGCAAGCAGGGTGGGGTTTCATTATTTTGCCTATCAATTGGTTTTTATCTGCATTTCAATTTGTACATATTATCAAGGCAGGGAAGAAGCACTTGTTAGAATGCAGATTGAGGCAAATAAACCAGTGATTTATCACAAATAATTGTGATAAACCAGGTAAAACATAATAACCACAAACCATCACAGTCAGGAGGTTCCATGTAACACAACATCAACTCCAGGAATGCTGGAGATGATGTATAAAGAGAAATCTTAACTGCTTGTGTAAATGGTGCAAGGCTTGTTTTAATTTTTTAAAAAAAGTTTAACCAGGTGCTTTAATTGATTAGTTTGTGGGTCAATGGTTTCCATGTCTATATCCACTTGTGGATATTCTTTGTTTCGAGAGTGTTTACAGATTCATTCAAAAGGATGAGTCATTTTGTATGTTCCTTGTAATCGATGTTCTTTGGCAAAAACAGCTTACCCTCAGATGTTAATTCAATAACTGCTCTAAACACTTTTTGCATTTTAGCTGCAGCCTGCTCAGGTGCCACCAGATTACGTATTTGTTTTGATTCAAATACATCCAATTCAGACAAAACTTAGCTTCATTTGTCTTAGTCAACTATAGCTCTTGTTTAATTCTATCTTTAGATTAGTGCTCTGCAAGGAGGGGTCACAGGACGGCTAGCGTGTAATGGCACTCTAAATGTCCCTGTCCTCGCTGTTGCTGATACTGGCATGTGGAATGGGAAGTTCTGAAGCCCTGTTCAAGCATTACTTACCTGGGAAGAATCAAAATACAAAGAGGGTTGTGGTTAGCTCTGTCATTACTTTCCTTATTTAGAAAGCTGATCTTTCTAAAGAGAAGGTTTGCCTTTGCATAGACACACACCATGCAAATAGGACTGTTAGAAAATGAGGTGGGCTTGCTTGTGAGGAGAGCTTCCACATGAACAGGACCCTCTCCTCTCGAGAAGAGAGTGAAATTTGCTGATCTATTCCACTATGCATGGCCAATTTGTAGCTTGTAATGCTAGCACAAGGCAGTTATATTACGCCACCATAGGAAGACACTGTTCCCTATTCTATCCATTTATTTGCTGACCTAGCCAGTCCTAAAACTAGGCCTTAAATTTGGTTTTCCACACTCATTAAAAGGTATACCTGGAAAATTCAGGGAGTTTGTTCCATAAAATATTCTTAGTGTACAATGTGGAGTGCTGAAAAAGCTTCCTCCTATTTTGCCAACAATGTGCTGTAAATCACTGCAGAACTTGGTAATAATCTTGTTGACATTATAAACAAGAGAGGAAGGGAAAAACTACACAGGGGGCACATTTCCTGTCAGTCTAAGTGTACAGATGGGCAAGTATGGAACACTGTGACCATAAAACTGCCCCCTTAAAAACATTCCTCTTCATCACTAATCAAACTCTGCTATGGCTTGGTTACAAGAGAGAATTACCCAGGTCCCAAGGCCTTAATGCCTAACCTGCAGCTGAGAGGCTGCTTCATATCTCAAACCCAAATGTGACGATGTTAATAAAACTAGTTGCTGTGGTTGTGTTAGGGCACAGAGAGAGAATTAAGGCAAAAATAAAAATAATATGGCAGAATACAAAGGAAGGAAGGAAGGAAGGAAGGAAGGAAGGAAGGAAGGAAGGAAGGAAGGAAGGAAGGAAGGAAGGAAGGAAGGAAGGAAGAAAGGAAGGAAGGAAGGAGTTTATGGTCTCTTTCCATAATGCATTTTTTCAGTAATACCTGCCTCAGCACTTCATTTCCACATGAACCCTGTGATCAGTTACTTCCCAGTGATCAATTAGAAAGCAAAGCACACTAGAATACAAGATATGAAGGTATGGAAAAGCACATGCTATAACAAATAGATACTTTTTGCTACTTTAGGTAGCTCCACTTCTAAATAACTGTTAAATGCTATTTAACAGTTATTTAGAAGTGATTTTATCTTGAACTATTGTGCATTTTATGAAGGTTTAAAGTGTTCTTTGGTTTGGCTGTCAATTGTGCATTGAAATTTGAATGTACAGTTGCCTTAAGTGCTTGTGTGTGTGTGTGTGTGTGTCTCTGTGTGTCTGTGTGTCTGTGTGTGTGTGTCTCTGTGTGTGTGTGATACGTATTTAGACATGAAACCTGCCATTAGAATCTATCATCTATACTGATTTCCAATGTTCTGTTTCACTGATAAAGTTCATGCAGTCCTGTTCATGCATGGCCAAAAGGTGAGAAAGAGTGGGCATGAGTACAGTACAGCCTACAGTGCAGGATGATTTTTTTTATCAGATTATGACTGTATGGGAGTGCAACAATGATTTTATGCTGGCAGGGCAAATCAACATTCTACAAGGCAATTCTAAACATAGGGACAACCCAAACAAACATTCATAACTTTGAGACTGGACACTGGATCAGCACCACCTAGCTAAAGAACCTCTATCCCCCATAGACATTTCAAGCAAAGCTAGCCAAACCAGTTTTGAGACAAAAGAAGCATGTGAAAGATTATTCTTTGAGAGATAACAAGAGAAGGCTATCATGGGTTTTAAACATAGAACTTGTGTGGTTTATAACTCTTAGCAGAAATCAAGTAACTGGATCATTGATTTGGAATGAAACAGCCACTGCATATACAAAAGAAAAGAGGGAAATACTGGTGAAAATATTCAAATAGCCAACAGTGATTCCATGAGTACAGAAGTAACCGAAAGTGATGTTTCACAGTATATAGTGTCTTGTGAAATCATTGTGAATACTCCAAGTGATGCTTTATATGTGCCTGATTTGCAATGCAACATGCTAAAGTGTTTTAGCCTTAGATGACAAAGGTTTTCCCATATGTTTTGAAAATGGAAAATGCCTAGCACAGAAAAATGGTGAAGCATATTTTCGAGGTGTTAAATCTAATGGTATCTGCAAACTGAGCTTTTCAGACCAGCAAGCTCAGGGAGAGAATGGCAAAATTCAGGAGATCTGGCATCTTTGCTTTGCAAACAAAACTGCAAAGGCAGCCCTCAAGCAGCAGAACCACAACCTTGCCACAAGAATCAAGTTAAATCCACACAATGCAAATAGCATAACTAGGTGCATAAGGTGTATTACAGAAACATTGTCCTGATCTTCAAGAAGGACAAAAAGGAGGAACCTGGAAACTACAGACAAGTCAGCCTGACATCAATCCCACACAAAATTGTGGAACAGATTATAGAGTGCACTTAGAAAACAATGCAGTAACAGAAGCCAACATGGATTTGTCAAGAACAAATACTGCCAGATTAACCTGATCTCATTTTTTGATTATGTAACCTCCCTGATAGACAGAGGGAATGCTATAGACATTGCATATCTTGACTTCAGCGAAGCTTTTGACAAGGTACCCCGTGATATCCTGATTAGACATGGAGATGAATATAAAAATGAATCAGGATATTCATTAAATATCCCTGATTCATCAGATATTCATTGTTTTGTATTCTTGGGCTCCAGAGACCCTCTTGCTATGCCCTGTGGGTCTTACCAAGAGGAGGGGAGAAGGGATCAAAGCAATCCTCCAGCCACCGTCTGCAGCCGGGTGATCTCTTTGATCCCTGCTTTCCCTTTCAAGGAAAGAATTTTGCAGTTTTTCATTCACAGCTGCAAAATATGTTTCACAGCTGCAAAATATGTTTTAATTCTGAAATTCAGGATTATTTTCTTCAGAGATTCTGACACTGTCATTGCGAACTGAACTGACCAAAACCCCAGGACACTGAATAAAGGTTTCTGAGTGTTGACACTTTGGCTGATGTTAATTATTTCATTTATCTCACAGACAGAACTCCCCAGGAGTTAGAGGACTGAATGACAGCCAACTTCATCTTCCCTTTCAAATTGTTTTGTTCACCCACAAATGACCTGTAGTGGAGAGGGTGGGAACAATGACTACACAGATCTCTTCCCTAAGAAAATTAGGTCCACAGCAAACATGGATTTGAAGCAAAGGGAATGGAGAGTCATAGTACCATTAAGTCTATGACTTAAGAAAAACTGCCACATAGGCAAGTACACCAACCTTTCATAGGAAGTCACTGAGCAATAGTATATTAGATTCCTGGAAGGGATCCAGGCTGCAGGGGCTAAAATATTGATTCCCCAAAAAGGCCTTTCAAATGGGTCAAACAGTTACTGGGTTATAAACTGAGCATGCATAGAACAGGTTTTCCAGCAAACGTATTCCAAAGTGGATACATTGTTATAGTTTTGAGGGCAATCAAAGGTCACAGAAGCAGGCAAAAGACAGATTTTCTTTGAAGAGTCAAAAAGAAAGTAACTGAGTAACATTCCTCCAGAAAATGACATTTTTCCATGTATCTCAATGGAATTAGGATACAATATTTAAAGGCATATTCAAAGTATTTTTCCATTATATTCGGGAGAAATCC
This sequence comes from Pogona vitticeps, assembly GCF_051106095.1. NCBI lineage: Eukaryota > Metazoa > Chordata > Lepidosauria > Squamata > Agamidae > Pogona > Pogona vitticeps. The sequence goes on from NC_135783.1 coordinate 310,780,817, forward strand.
AGGCTGCAGGGGCTGAAATATTGATCCTTCCAAAAAAAGTCCTTTAAAAAGTGAAAGAACCCCCACCACCACCACCACAAATCAACATGTGTAGAACAAGCTTACCAGCAAGAGCAATCCAATGAACATACACTGCTATTGCTTCATGGGCCAGGAAGAGTGATGTATGGAAGACAATGAAAGATCACAGAAACAGTCAAAAGACAGTTTTTCTTTAAAGAGTCAAACTCCTTCTTTGCCAAACAGGCATTGTTTGGGAAATGGATTCTATGTCTAGTTGTAAAAATATTTTAAAAGATATTTAAAAAGACTAGAGAACAGATATTGAAAAGTTCACTTGTTGAAGCTCGGAAATTAGTTTTTTGCTTTGTGGCTGGGGGTGGTCTTAGTCAGTGTTAGCAGAGCTTTGGTGCCTAGATTCTGTCATAGTTTCAACCATTCCACCTGTCTTTTCACTAAAGATTTGCCTGGCAGATAAGGGAAGAAAACTCTCCAAAGATGTGTGCCATCAAATCACCCGACATGTGGTGACTATGTGAGTTAATGTTTTATCCTTAACAGGATAAAGATCTTGCTCAGATCTTGCATGCCAACAACATCTCATGCTAGGTTGTTAACTGTTCTTACTTAAACCCCACCCCCATCAATATTATATTTTCCAGTACGTTTTGCTCAAGTATTACAAGCTAACATATATGGCTCTCTTTATTGAGGCAATCTGCCTCATATTAGGTCTTCCTCACCTCTTACTGCCTCCCCCGCTTTCCCAGTAATAATGTATTTTCTGGTCAGATATCTATTTTCATTATATGTGCTTGGTAGGATAGGCTCAGTAGACTCATTTTTGCTCTAATGAGAGTTCTGGCTTGACTTGATTGAGCACCTACTTTTCTGCCTTTCTAGCTGTCTTTCAAATCTATAACACTCTCTTCCAACACCACATTTCAAATGAGTTGATTTTTGTCCTGCCTTTCTTCTTTCACACAGTATGGATGATTATAACCTTGCTTTCCAATGACAGCCCTGGCTCCCCCCCCCCCCACACACATCCTTTTTTAATTTCAAAAGACAAGGAAACATATTTTGGAAAACATGAAGACAATATGTTCATGTTTTGGTCCAATATAGCTTTTCTTCCTCAGATTCCTTATCCAACTAGAGGCTTTAGAAATTGGAAGATAGCTTTCTAGTCTGCATTTGATATGACTGCACAATATCATGTTTGTCTTGCCAGCAGAAAAATGGTGCCAAGGTTTACATAGGAAAGGGTAGCTTGGATGTTGACAATACTCATGTCAGCAGTAAAGATGGTCTAAAGCAGTGGTTCCCAACCTTGGTCCTCCAGATGTTCTTGGACTACAACTCCCAGAAGCCTTCATTACCACCACTGCTGGCCAGGATTTCTGGGAGTGGAAGTCCAAGAACATCTGGAGGCCCAAGGCTGGGACCACTGGTCTAAAGGATATCCTCTTGTGTTCACTACCACGCTTACTTGTTGAAAAAATAGGCCTTTGCTTTGGGTGAGAAGTGGTTAACTGATGAAAAAGGGAGTTAGCTTCTGTGATTTTCCCCTTGCTTGGTGTCAGTTTGTGAATAGTAGCTAGCTTCTCTTGTTCTTTGCCAGAAACAAGGGAAGACCTAGAAAAGGTGACTTCTTGCTTAGTTATTCACACTGCCAAATTATATGATAAATCTGTTGTTCCCTCAAAATATAAACATTTTAGTGATTATTATTCATCTTGCATGTCACAATTAGATATAGGAAAAGCCCCATAAGTACACAGTGTCATGAGTTAAGTCCAGATCATAGATAGACGGTCATTAGTGTAGATTCATGTCCTCATTGAGTAGATAGCTTCATAATTTAATTGGTCTATTCAAGATTTTTTTTCATCTTTTATTCACTTCAGAGTTTTTCTAGCCTTTTCTAATCTGAACTACACTGAAATCTCAAATTTCTGAATTGATTTATGTTGATATGTTTCACTTGTGTTGCTAGGAGCATTTTAAAATAGCATATTTTTGTGAACCTGGAAATCACCTTTCTAGTGAAATAGCTTTCTCTGTACACTTTTTGTAGCAATACACCTCTTCTTCACATCTTTCTAGCTACTCCTTTTCATTTCTTTTCTTCTGACAGTTTTTTTAAACAATCCCAGTCAGGTAATATTCTATAGATGTTAAATCTTCATTGATTGGACTTTTTCATTGGTGTTTGGCCTGAGAGGGTGACTTCCTTATGGTCCCCCTCCCTTAACTGTACCTCTGCAAATCATGGGATTAACCTGAGTGTACTGATATTTTGTATCTCTCTGAGCACATTTGATCTTATCAAATTTTGTAGCAAAACAGGATCAAAAATTGTTTGTGTTCTATCAATGGAAACCTGATTTTCCTGAATCTTTCAGAAATTATGGATTCCTTCCTTCCTTCCTTCCTTCCTTCCTTCCTTCCTTCCTTCCTTCCTTCCTTCCTTCCTTCCTTCCTTCCTTCCTTCCTTCCTTCCTTCCTTCCTTCCTTCCTTCCTTCCTTCCTTCCTTCCTTCCTTCCTTCCTTCCTTCCTTCCTTCCTTCCTTCCTTCCTTCCTTCCTTCCTTCCTTCCTTCCTTCCTTCCTTCCTTCCTTCCTTCCTTCCTTCCTTCCTTCCTTCCTTCCTTCCTTCCTTCCTTCCTTCCTTCCTTCCTTCCTTCCTTCCTTCCTTCCTTCCTTCCTTCCTTCCTTCCTTCCTTCCTTCCTTCCTTCCTTCCTTCCTTCCTTCCTTCCTTCCTTCCTTCCTTCCTTAAAGTATAGGTTTATTTTTCTGATTTAGGAAATTAGTAGTTATTTATCTTAACCAAAGGTAACTTGTGGAAGTATGTTTCACTTATAAAATTAAACAAAGACATTGAAATCTCATACTTCCTAAAAGAAATACAAATAAGGTTCCTGAACAGACAGCTTTCTTTCTGCATGCTAGGCATCTTTAAAATGTACAAATATGATATCAAACATTCAAGTCAGCCTCTGAAGATCTGATGGAATGCTAAATTAAAATCATGACTGTCAGAGCAATGAATGCTGTCAGCAATCCCGGAAGAAGCAGGCAGTCATTAATCACAGAAATTAGAGATGTGTGGGCCACTCAGCTTGCATTTCAAGAAGAAAAATCATAGGGCCATATAGGCTGAATATCTTTTAGGTGAAATTGAGATTTTTCTCTTCTAAATTTGTAGTGGTTTGTTGCCCAGTCTCAGAAGCATCTGACTGATGCCAACCAAGATATTTTCTTTCTGGAGAAATAATAGGAATGAGTGAGAGTTTTGTTTCAGTTTGTGTCTGATCAGATTTATGAGTTATTTAATTATGGACCACTGTGTCAATTCTCACTTATTTAGGGTTGCCAGACGTCAGGCAAAAGTAGGACATGTCCTTCTTTTAGCCTAATGTTTTCCATCAGGTAGGCAAAGATAAAAACTTTTAAAATGTCAGGCTTTTGTATATTTTATGTTATAATTTTGGATTCCCCCTCCCCCATTTTGATACCCATGTGTCTGGCAACCCTACACTTACGACAGTTCTCCCAGATATAAACTAACCAGAAATGTTTTACTAGTCCTTGCTGGTGCCACTCAATTTACCTAACATTGCACAGCACACAATCCTGTCAGCTCTATAAACTCTAGGTGATCTCAGTTGAGCCCTGTCCCAGAAGTCTTTGTGGGGATTTGAACTCCCAGCTCCATATCTGCAACTAGTTCTTCCAACGTACTGAGCTATACCAACACTAGATGTTGATCAGGATTTACTAACATTCATAATATTCCGATGTGGAAGAAAGCAAAACTAACAAGTTTCCCAAGTTCAACAAAACTGCAAGAAAGGGAATGTGGTATTAATGTGCTTTCAGCCATGTTTTCAAGCATGATTACTGGTAATTTCCACCATTAGTGCCACCATTAGGCTCACGTAACCTGAAGATCAGATTCCTGCAGTGTTCTATATATTGATCTGCACTTGAAGGCTGTTTGGAAACTTCAGTATATCAAAATATAACTACCAGAGTGCTGGTTAGGACTTGGTGAACATATTAGTAATGCTTTGGACATTTCCACTATCTTTTGGTCCATTCCTGAGCAAATGTAAAAGGGCTGGTGCATATCTTTAAAACAAAAACCTTTATGGTTTTTGACCTGAGAGACTGAAAGAACATTTGCTCCTACATCACTCTGACCATCCACTGAAGAATTTCCTTTCTTCTACCATCAGAGGCAGGTATATGAAAAAAAAATGTCACTAAATCTCTTGTTCTTGATGAGATGGCTGTCTTGACATATCAAGGCAGCATGTCAAGGGTTCACTAACCCTCAAAGCTTTTTTTTCTCTCTGCACAAGATGACAAGGAACATATTTTTCCAATCAAGGTTTTTACAGTTTGTTCAAATCTCTTTCTCCTTTGTGAAGCATAATATAACACATGCATACAGAGCATGTCCAGTAGGCCTGCTGGTAGATCAAAAGGCAAAATAACCCATCTTTTCCTAATTTTTAAAAGCCCATGTGACAAGGCAGCAACCATAAGAGAAAATTCATTCTTTTAAATATGAAAACATGTTGAGTTCAAGAGGAAAAATTTCTTCTCATTCTCATGAGTGAGAACAAGACACACAACAATTTACATTTTGAAATGAAGAGAATGGAGGCTGGCAAAATGGTCTCCTTGGTTGCTCAAAGAATGCAGAGAGACTCATGCCTATAAAATATATTTTACAAAACATCATCTTTCTCTTCTCCCGTGGAGATATAGCTTCCTCAGTATACTCTAATTGTGGTCTTGTGGTTCCAAATGTATAAGATATAGCTCCATGAAAGGGAGTGGCATCTTGTTAAATTTGGCAGCTCCAGAAATGTATTATGATAAAGTATTGTTATGTTACAACTTTAACTAATGCCACAACATTAATATTATGATGGTGCTTTTTTGTTTTTGTTTTATGCTAGCATGCCACTTGGCTTATTGCCTAGTTCAGATCAATTGGACATAACAGAAGAATTAGGTGAAAGTGGCTTTCTGGAACAGTAATTTGTTAAGTAACTCCCTGGCAGATTCTCCATCCTGTAGTATGGAGAGGGTAAATGTCAGACATTGTGTTCTGGAGTTCTGGCAGTACTGGGAAGAGCTTTTCCATTCTTATTTTGAACTGTAAAATAAACAGGAGATTTTTTTTTGTTCTCCGTATTTTTACCCCAACTTTCTCCTTTACAAGGATCCACAGCAGCTTACATCATTAAAGGACAATACTTAAAGCTAAAAACAATGAGTATAGAAAAGGCACTTACCTCAATAGAATAAATATTTAAATCTCAAAACAATAATTATACAAATATTAAAAAGGAACAAATGAATGCCACTCTGAGAAATGGTAAACAAGCAATACCAAAAGACATTCAAAGCAATATTATTATTGGGACACCAAGCAGATAATCGGTAAAATACCCTGACTGTTTTCTGTTCAAGTAATCATTCCTAACTTTAGGTATATTTAAGGACTTCCTTATTCTCACATAGATAAGCTCAGTGTTGGAGAACATCTTGCTGGGCAGTAGGAGGTGATTTTCAAAGTGGGGAACATATTCTGTTTTCGTGTCACCTGGCCACCTAAGCCTTTTCCTGAACTTGGGATTTGTTGGACAGATTTTGAAAAGTTATTCCTTAAACATGAAACAGATACTTTTGATGCAAACTGTTGTCTTACTAAAATTGCTCAATTTATGAAGTTCGTTGGTGATATTGTTCCTTCATATCACATTACATTTCATCACTTCTACATTTTTTTTAAAAAATTACACTTACAATACAAAACCGTTCCTCTCTAAAGTCACTGCAAGAGTAAGGATTTAGAGACAATGAAGCAGTATTACTGACTGCTCTTTAAACATAATGCTCTTAACAGTTGGGACATTATTTTTTAAAGTAGACAAGCTGGTAGTGTCATTAGCCAAACATTAACATGTTACTGGTCATCATTATTTTTTTGGCTACCAAGTTCTTCATGCAAAGCGTTAGCCTTTTCCACAGGAGCTACGCTTCCTCTCTAAAGCCACGTAAATTATACATCTCACTTCCACCCCTTTGTCAGCAAGCTGGGCTTCCCTATGGTTAGAACCGCTTGCACCTTAATTTGCAATCTTGTTCCTGGACCAGCAAAGTCACAATTGCTATGAGTAGGAAAACTCTGAATAAAATAAATTCTAGTTCTGCAGTTTGTTATCAGTCATTCTCCAGAAGGCAGCAAGCCAGGATGTATTCCTGAAGTACTTTATACTTTGCAGTTATACTTTCATAGCAATTGTTGTCCCTTGTGGGTAAAAACTGTAACCATAAGGTCTGGTAATCTGCATTTCCATATCTAGGGAAAATTTCCAATAGTATTTTGCTCAAAACCCATTCTGTGCCTTAATCTGCCTAAAAAATATCATTACTTTGAAAAATGTATTTTAAAAACATTGTTTATCTTTGCAGCTACCCAGCTTCAGTAATGAGGCAGGAGCTAAAATGACTTCAATTTTATAGCCCAGCTAACCGTACGGCCCTTCTTGTGCTATTTACTGAATCTACTCTGTAGTATAGAAGGCAAATTGATTTTGCAATGTTTGCATTCTGTTTTGGTTACTATTACTGTTAAACAAGTTTCGTATTGATTTTAGATGGGAAAGTGCATATTCTTCTCTTTCCAAAAGTCATACTACCTAGTTGGGGAAGTGGGGGAGCAAAGCAACAACTTTAGTTTTAATTTACAAAGTCTTTAAAAATTTACTAATGTGGATAAGACAACTCATGCAGATTTAAAGAAGGAAGGGAAAGTTGGTAGTCAAGGCTTCTTTCTTATTTTCCATGTGGGAAACCTTTAAAACAATCTATGGATTTTTAAAAGAAATCAATTGCACAATCATAGAGTATGTTTTCCATGAGGGCCAGATTCATAAGGAGACACAGTGGGGAATCAAACTTATCAATGTCTCCTTGATAAGTTAAGAGAGTGATATCAATGTCCCTTCTCAAACTGGAGGAGGTAAAGCCTCAGTTCTGGGCCCAGTGCTTTTCAACAGTTTTATTCATGATTCAGATGAGGGAATTAGGGGGATACTTATGAAATCTGTGAATTTTTAAAAAAATAAAAAAAATCATACTATTACCCACACAAGGAACTTGATAATCAATCTATTCATTGTTGGTTTCTGAATTACATGTGGAAGTTCTTGTATTGCATTAATTCTGATAAAAAAGATACACCTCATGAGCATATAGAGGAGAGAATAACTTTCCTTTCTTCCACTGTACAGTAGAAATTAGAAGGAGATGCTGAATGCAACTTCTGCAGGAACATCCAGTTAGAAGATTTGTCTTTGTGTCAACATATGCAATTCTCCCAAAGATCAGAAAAACTACTTATTTGAACTCAAGCTCCCAAAATGGTACAGCAGTAATAGATGGGATGAAGACAAATAAAATGAAAGTCAATCAAAACAAGTAAAAGGCTGTTTACATTTCAAAACTCTCCAGAATATGTAGTGTTGTTGTTTTTTTACAAAAATGTAAGGCTAATCGAGTTATGTGGTTTTTGAGGTGTTTCCTGCATTCCTACTTCTCTTAATGTACCAATTACTTTTTCCACAAAAAGGAAAAAAGCTCATTAGAGTTCCACCTGGTGGTTTTAAATTAGCCAAGCATAGAGATGCTCCCTTTTAAAACCAACTGTTAAGATCACAACTGACTAAACTAATTAAGAAAACAATGTGCTAAAATAAGCTGCCCTCTAATGGCCATTTAATTTAACTTGCTTCCTAGAGAAATGAAATAAGTCAGGGGGGAAAATACGCACTTTGGAATTCATTGCATGAGCATGAAGCTCAACATGGTTCTTAACACACGTCGAATCCTGGGTGTTTTTGGCTATGTGGGCAAGCGCTCTGTGGTGTTTTTAGCAGATGATTCACCTGCCTGGATGAGTGCTGTCTGACCTGTTCTGAAGTGATTTGCCCTCCCTCAGATCAGGTTCCTCATTGTTTGTTTGAGATCCAACTTTGCCTCTGAAGGTGGATGAACCAATTATCAGTCTTTCTTTGGGGTTGGCAACTTTGGTGGGTCCAGGGATGACAATTTTTGTTGAAAAAAAGAGGAGGCTTCAAGACACTGAGATAAATCGTATATATACTGTATCTAGTTCTCTTAGGGAAGGGTAAATAGGATTCCTAAGAAAACAAAGTGCTAAAACTGTATCACATAACATACCAAAAGCAGTAAACAGAGTAAGCGACGGCAGTTTAGGTAACGCTGACAGGCAAACACAGACAGCTTCTGCCTCCCTCCGTAACTTTGCACCATTGAGGAAGGGTGTGGAAGAGGGTAAAGGAGACTAGGCTTTATAAGCCTAATTAGTTACAGGAAACAGATGAGGTCCTTTCAATGTTAACTCTTAGTGAGAAGGCATGTTACATATTGACCTATATCAACAATCTTTACCCTCAGTCCCACCCCAGCCCTCCCCAGCCTAGAAAATGGCCAAAGTAACCAAAATATTTTCACAAAGTAAAAATAACAGCAAGTCACTAGACATTCACATTCCACCTTGAATTTTTAAAAAGGACATAACCCCCCATGAAAAAAATCCCGCTGTTGGATAATTTGTTGAGAAATGTGACAAAGTCTTGCCTCAGGAATTCATTGGGAAATTAGTGGTATCTGAGGGTGTGTGTGTCTCACAATCAGCTTTGAAGGACTGATGTTTGCCTGTCCTTGCCCAATTTGGACAAAAATAGCTTTCCTATACTTTCCTATACCAGCGTTCCTGCTGTCGGGAGAGTCGCCTGTGACATCTGCCGTCCCCAGGCACTGGGTGAGTGACAGTGTCTGGGAGAATTTCTGGCCTGCACTCCCTTGGCCTTCAGGACTGGGACCCTGCTGCTGCTTCGGGCTACCCCACCCCTTCTTCAACACCAGCCACCTGGCTGGGAGGGGAGGGAGGCTGTAACAGAATCCATGTTGGATCTCCAGGGGACGGGACCTGCGCTAGAGCTGGCTCGCTCACTCCCCCTCTTTTGGAACACCTGCAGCGGCACTCAGCCCCCACATACAGGGTGGGTAGGGCCAGTGACTGAAAGAACTTGGCTCACCCTCATGCTCAGAACTAAGAACTCTGAGTTAACGTCCACGAATAACATTCTCAATCCACCTCTAATATCAGTTCTTATAACATCCAAAATAACATCGAAACTGACATTATTGAATGGACAAAGTTGTGTGGAGGAGAAGAGAGGACCAGGATTATATGTGGGGCTTTAGCACATGCTCTGTTAAAAATCTATTTTAATTTTATACACATGGTGTCTATAATTTGGGATTTTAGTGTTTTTGTATTTATTCTGTTTTATAGCATATATTTGTTTTTATTAACTTAGCGGTTGGTTTTTTTTCTCTTTTTCTTTTTCTTTTCTTTCATTGGACATGGAGTGGAAGGCCTGTTCACCCAGCGGGGGGCCTTTTAACATCCCTGTGATCACAGGTGGAGGGAGATATGGCGTTGGCGCAGTCCCTACTCGTGTTAGAAGAACAATGAACAGATGCTTAAAGGCTGTTCATTGTTCTGAGACTGTGACCACCCCTCAGTACCAAGGTAGCCAGCCCAGCCAACCTTCCACTCTATCCCTGCTGCTGTTGAATGCCAGGTCTGTGTCCAATAAGGCCCAAGTGATTTATGATCTTATTCTGGAGGAGGATACAGACCTGGCATGCATAACCGAGACTTGGCTTAATGGGGACGGTGGGCCTCCCCTGGCTCTCATCTGCCCACCCGGTTATGTGGTCCAGCACCAGGGTAGACTGTAGGGGCAAGGGGGGAGTAGCCATTGTTTATAAATCCAACTTAGAGGTTACTAGGCGCTCCTTGGTGGTTAAGCCAGGTCTAGAGAAACTCCATGTGTCGATAGGGGCTAGGGATGTTATTGGGATCTTGCTGGGTTACCGTGCTCCCCGCGACCCAGCCACATCCCTACCAGAGCTGGCCGACTTTGTCTTCGCGGCATTGTTGGGATCCCCAAGGCTCTTGGTCTTGGGTGATTTCAACGTGCATGCGGGGGCAGAGGTTTCTGGGCCAGCTCTTGAGTTCCTGGAAACCATGGCTTCCTTGAACATGTCCCAACATGTCATCGGCCCCACCCACGTGGGTGGTCACATGCTAGACCTGGTTTTTTCCTCCAATTGGAGTGAGCGTGATCTGATGGTGACGGACCTAGTGTCAGTCCCCTTGTCATGGTCAGATCACCACCTGATAAAATGTAACCTCACAGTGGCTCTCCCCCCTCGCAGGGAGCAGGGACCTATTTCTATGGTCCACCCTCGAAGACTACTGGATCTGGTTGGATTCCAGGATGCCATGAGAGGGATTACGGCTGACCTGGCTAACGCTCCTGTCGACGTCCTGGTTGACAGCTGGTCCACCGCTGCCACCAGGGCCATAGACATGATTACGCCCAAACGCCCTCTCCAGCGCAGAACTCGCCCGGCGCCCTGGTTTAACCAGGAGCTTCGAGCAATGAAGCGAACTAGGAGAAGGCTAGAGCGTAGATGGAGGAAGAATCCGACAGATCATAATTGGATAGTTGTTAGGGTCACAACTAAACTTTACCTGAATAAGGTAAAGGCTGCATGTAGATCATTCTTCGCTAACTGGATAAGCGAAACGTCCAACCAGCACACAGAGTTATTCATGCTGGCAGCTATAATCTTCAGTAACTAAAGTCTTCTTCCCTCTGTCCCATCTTCCTAATGGCAAAAGGGATTCCATGGGAGTCTCGGAACCTTTGGGTTGGGTAGGGAATTGGAAACGTTTCATTTCTGAAAAAGCACTATTGCTGAAGTGTGGGCTAATTGACAGAAGAGGATTTCAGCCAATATTTTCTGGCACCTATTGCTTCCTAGGATGGTGGTTTTCTGTGTGCAGTGGCTTGCTTTTTCTTACTATGATTGCTGTAGAGGAGTATTTAGGTGTACCTAACCTGCAGGAAACTGCTGCATTCCAGCAAACCCATGCCACACAATGTGGTTGCATGTGTACATCAGTTGTTATTTCTACTCCAAACATTAAGGTCCAAATTTTGTCTCTCTTGTGTGCAGCTCGATTTTACTATGCCACTATGCTACATACTAGCAGAAAACATGTTTCGTAATGGACAATGTAACCTGAACCTTTCAACACAAATACATATACCCACAGGGGGATATTTGAGCTGCCTCATCTTTGCATGACCTAAAATGACCACACAAACTCATTCTGAGTAATAGCACATTCATCAAGCATCTGTAAACACTCAGCAGCAAATAAACTTTGCCTCCTTTGCCTAGAAGCAGAATCATATATGATTTCATGTAAGCGTTGCTTTGCTTTCCCATGTTTTGAATTAGTGGACAAATGTGTAGCTCATTCATGGTATAAATATTTTTGTTTTCATTTGCAGTGAATCAGCTGACTCAGAATTTGGGCTGATCTGAAGATTCCATGAAACAATCATATATTCCATTCACCATGAGCCAAAAGAAATATTAATATAATCCCACATATCACAGATACACTCTAGCCTCTTCTGCCTTCAAGTAGTGATGTTACTGGAAACAAATCATATTCTCTTTTGTGTAGCCTGCAATTTAGAAATATAATAATCAAAGATAAGAAGCTGCTTTTGTACACATTCAGCCCTAGCTTCGACAGAACCAAATACTTATCACAAGCTGGCCAACTTCTCTCCATTTAACAAATGAATGCTGTATTATGTGAATAGATTAACAATCATGTGACAAAAATCTCTTTTAAAAAAGAGACCCACAAACTGAGCCATCTGATCCTGATTGGTAAGTAACCCTGAAATACAGCAAAGTCCCATTCACACAAAATGAAAACTGATTCTACAACTTGGAGGATTACACAGAATAGTACAGTGAGTGACATATTCTGAGATGTCATTTATCTCAATGTTCAATATTCAAGATAGTTTCCAATGGGTTATTTAGCTATCCACTTATTAATGGCTCTTAGCACAAGCTGGTACTCATAATATTGGTTGCGATGTAATACAGTCAACCCTTGACTTACAAACTTAATCCGTTCCGGAAGGAAGTTTGTAAGTCAAAAAGTTTGTAAGTCGAATCAGCATTTCCCATAGGAATGCATTGAAAACAATTTAATCCATTCCGGCTGTTTTTGGTTCTTAGGTCGATGGGCGGTTTGTAACTCGAATCATTAGCTCCCATAGGAACTAATGCAAAGCCAGTTTATCTGTTCCTACCACTAGGGGCAGAATTTTTTTCCTTTTAACCCAAGGTGACTTAGGTTTTAAAAAAAAGGAAAGAAAAGAGGGAGGGAAGGAGGAAACAGACACCTTTTCAGCAGAACATCTTGAAAAGCACCTTTTCAGCCAAAACAAGCACCTTCTGGGAAAACCCAAGCATTTTTCAGACAACAGATCACCTTGAAAAGCACCTTTTCAATCAAAACAAGCCAATACAAGCACCTTTTTGGGGGAAAGGGGGCAGCAAAGGAGGGAGAGAACACATTTTAAACATGCAAAAATCAAAAATTAAAAAAGGCAAAAAATAATACAGTCCATACAGCACTGTACCAGGCAATACCAGGTAATACCAGGCAGTCTGAAGACTGTCTCCAAATCCACTCTCAAAATGCTGGGAAGAGCGAGGAAGCAGGCAAGCACCCTCTTCACTGGCCAACGGTTAACTGAAAGTTCAAATTTTGTGCTTTCCCCACCTCCTGCATGGTTTTTTTCGGTACGTAACTCAAATCTAAGTTTGCAAGTTGAGTCAATATTTTTCTATCAGAGCGGTTTGTAAGTCAAAATGTTTGTAACTAGGGCCGTTTGTAAGTTGGGGTTGACTGTAGTGGCATAATGTATGAAGTATTCCATGTCTCCCAGTCATGAATACATCAAGACAGAGCATAGCCATTGAAAGTTCTTTAAAATCTACATGAGATGGACTCTAGGAAATCAAATACACCAACTAATGAACCATCTGTAGGACACTTAGTGGCATCAGGTTATGTGAACTGCACAAAACTGCTTAATATTAGTCAGGCAAAGGAAGAACTTCATTTGATGAATGCTTTTGGCTAAGCCATCCTGTATATACCGTATTTTTCGCTCTATAAAATGCACTTCCCCCCCCCAAAAAAGGGGGGAAGTCTGTCCATCTTATGGAGCGAAGCTGGTGATTTCGCCCCCACTGGCCCTGTGGGGGGTGGGGGAGCCTCACAAGGGTCCTGGAATACACCCTAGGACCCTTTGGAGGCTCACCCTGTCCCCCCGCGGGGCCAGAGGGGGCGAAATCACCACCTTCTGGAACTCTTTTGAGGCTTGGGAAGCTTCAGAAGAGTCCCTGAATGTGCCGATTTTGCCCCCTCTGGCCCCCAGGGGGACAGGGTGAGCCTCCAAAGGGTCCTAGGATGTGTTCCATAAGACAGATCTCTCCATAAGGCTCACCAAATTTTTAGGAGAAGAAAACAGATTATTATTTTCCTGTTTTCTTCTCCTAAAAATTTGGTGCGTTTTATGGAGCGAAAAATATGGTACCTCTTTCAGTATTCAGAAAAATATAAAGGTGTATAAGCGGGTCACCCCACCCCCACCAAAATTCCACTGCACTCTATTTAAACTTGATGCAAAATTTAGACATACAGTGGTGCCTCACTTAACTATTGCCTCGCTTAACGAAATAGCTGTACGATTAAGTTTTTGCGATTGCTTTTGCGATCGCAAAACGATGGTTTAAATGGGGTTTTTCCGCTTTGCAACAATCGGTTCCCTGCTTCAGGAACCAATTTTTGCTTTACACCAATCAGCAAACAGCTGATTGTCGGGTTTCAAAATGGCCACCGGCTGAAGAAAATGGCCCCCACTGTTTTTAGGAAGGCTTTTTCGCTTAACAGCCACCAGAAAATGGCCGCCATATGGAGGATCTTCGCTGGACGAGCAGGTATTCAGCCCATTGGAAAGCACTGAACTGTTTTCAATGCGTTTCAATGGGTTTTTAAAATTTCGTTTAACGACGTTTTCGCTCTACAGTGATTTTGCTGGAACAAATTAATTTCATCAAGCGAGGCACCACTGTAGTTCATCTCATGGCTGAATGGGATGTTACAATTTAGTTTTCAAACATTTCCAATATAGAGTTACTTAGGGCTTTTACTTATTCATCATCTTCATTATGACTAATCTCTGTGATCTATATTTTAGTAAGGCAAAGAACAGCAAAATTATATTGTAGTGTCATGAAAATAGGCTTTCTTTGTATTTAAGATATATACAAATAACTTCTGTTGCTTCAGCAGCATCTTTGAATAAACAATACAATGAGAATTACAAAGTTGCCTTTTGGTAATCAATGGTCTAACCAAACAATACTAGTTAAGGGCCCATCTCCATAGAGGTCAGGAATGTAACTGTCAAGCTATCCTACTAGTAATTCTGCATTCCTGGAATCATCTTCTTCCCTTTTGCACCCCTGCACCACCACAATGTTTGCACAATCCTCTTAGTGCCACCAACTGACCTGCTCTAGCACACTGTTCTCAAACATGAGTCCAGATTTTTTTTTAACAAACAACTTACCTAAATTGCACTTAGTGAACTAATAAGTAAAATGTGGTAAACCTTTATGTTCTGCAGTCGGGATTTATGACCTACTTCTCTTGTGTGTTTTTTTATGTGATGAATTTATTTAAAATTTCAGTCAGGCAGAATGATGGGATCTGCAGTCTAACATATCTAAAGGGCACCAGGATAAGGTAGGTTACCATTAGGAAAAACTGCCAAAAAATTGGTATCAGGAAAAACGAATATAAAACCAAACATGTATTGTCTTTTACTCTCCTTTATTTGCAACTGGATGTAGAGACAGAGCTGATTTTAAATGAAAGCATGGAAAACTGACATGGAGTGGTATACATGGTGCACTCCAGTTGAGTTACTCTTGCAAGTCAACCGGTTTACAGCCTCCCACCCCCTGACACAAATGGGCTGGTTGTATTATAGACACAAATGTGATATCAAGGTCTGCCGCCCTTCAACTCTGAATGAAATAAGCACAGTACGCATTAAACCAAAAAGGGTTTGCCAGAGTGTGTATAATTTTACTTATTTATTTATTTATTTATTTATTTATTTGATTTGTACTCCGCCAAAGATGGAAAAATGCCGTGCGAACTACCGACGCCACCTGAGTTTCCATGGTGAGCGTCGGGTCCAAATATATGCCGAGGCTACGAACCCCACTCTTCGCGCCCAAGGTGACCCCCCAAACGTGAGAGAGTCACCCAAGCCACCTACCATAGGGGCACCCACCCTCAGAACTTCCGTCTTGTCCGGGTTCAGCCTCAGCCCGTTCTCCTACATCCATTTCAGTACGGCCCCCAGGCAGCGCTGAAGGGACAGGACAGCATCACCTGAAGTTGGTGAAAAGGAGATGTAGATCTGGGTGTCATCCGCATACTGATGACACGATGCCCCACATCCCCTGATGACCCCACCCAGCAGCCTCATGAATATATTAAACAGCACTGGGGAGATAATCGACCCCTGTGGAACCCCACAATTGAGACTCCATGGGGCCGAAACACTCTCCCCATGCTGCACTCTCTGGGGACAGTCCCCCAAGAAGGAGCGGAGCCAGGCCAATGCAAGGCCACCGATACCCAACTTGGAGAGCCTCCCCAGGAGGATACCGTGGCCGACGGTATCAAAGGCTGCCGTGATGTCAAGGAGGACCAGCAGAGACACTTTGCTCCTGTCGGCCTCCCTCAATAGATCATCGTACAGGGCGGCCAATGCTGTCTCTGTACCATGACGCGGCATGAAGCCCGACTGAAATGGGTCCAGGGCATCTGTTTCATCCAAATCTGCCCTCAAGAAAAGACCCATTTATTATTGCAGTGACCCATTCTGTTGTTATCAGCCTGGCTGCTTTGATTAGCCAGGCTGGGCAAGGGTCTAGGGAGGAGGTGGTGGCTCGACAGCGATCAAGGACCACGGTCACAGCGTCAGGCGTTACAGGCTGAAAAGAGTCAAAGGTCACCAGGCAAGGCGGAGCGCTGGACATCTCTACTCGACTCACTGCATTTAAAAAAGGAGAGAGCTCCCGGCGGATGGCCTCCACTTTAGATTTTAAAAAGGCTGCAAACTGGTCAGGTAAAAAACTAGGGGGAGGCCTATCATCTGAACCAGTTCCAGATAGGTTGCGCACTATACGGAATATTCGGTAATTTAAGACACCACCCACTGTCCTATGGTTCCCAGTGGCTTCCAGTGATTCATGTCATTCCATGCGAACCTTGAGAACTTGAAGGGAGAAATTGGAAAGGTTTTATTTCTGAAACATTGCTGCAGTTGATGACATCATCAGCCTTATGCAGCCTAACTGATATAATAAGATTTCAGGTGTAGTAGGGAACATGCTGAAATTTACATAAACAGACTGGCATAGCTGCATAGGAGCCTGTGCAGTACTAAATGAGGATACTATTCCATTAACCTAATACTGGTATTGCTGACACTCCATAGTTTCATATGGGACCCTTTCCCCCTGGAGATGCTAGAGACTGAACTTGAGATCCTCTGTATAATACATGTGCTGCACCAATAAACAGGTGCTCTGCCATTCTACTCACAGGGTATCTGAGAAGTCCATCATTATACATTGATCACTACATACAGTACAATTAATTTACAACATAACTCTAAGAATGTTTATTTTATTTTTTAAAAATCTCACTGTATTCAATTGCCCATTGGATAGAGTCCTTGCTGATTATAGCCTGCTTTGTTAATTCAAGAATTAGACCATACAATCCCTAAGCCTTTAATTAAATTGGCCAGCAGTATGAAAATAAATAGTTAAAAAGCAATAAAAGGGGAAGAAGATATAATAAATATTAAAAAGTACACTGTAATAAATAATTAAAAAATTTAAGGAGGAAGGAAAAACATTTGTCTCCTATCTGAGGGGAAAGAATCTCTAATATGGTAAATGACACTCACAAGAGCTTTGTAATCCAACAATTCTACTAGTGTTTTATTTTGTTTTTAGCTGCAGCAAGGATGCAAAATATCAAAGATAAAATCAATTGCTTTTTACTTGTTCATCCCCATGTTTCTCTATTGTTTCTTTATTGTTCATCTAACATTTAAAATCCAAAATTTTGGCTTTTAAATATACTCATCTTTATTAAGAGAATTGTAGCTGGAATCCATATATGTTGTTTGGACAGTTTGAGAAAGTGGAAGAAAATGTGAAATAAACTTTGCTAAAGAAACAGACAGTTTATACTCTTAGACCTTAGAGCTTGCCATCCCGCTGTTGAAGAGCTCTGTCTGGTCTTTCTAGATTTACATGATTAAGTCATTGTTGCCTGTAATGTAGGTTTCCCTGTATAGTTGAGTGTAGACCATGTTGAGCTGTTCTTCAGCTTGTCTATTGACTGACTGCAATTAAACATTTCATGCATTCATTTACTAACTAAATAATAGTTATATTGCAAAACAAAAACAAAAACCCTGAAAAATGTAATCTTTTTCATGTCCGTTCCTGAATGCAATTGTGATAACAAGGAAGAAATAGACAGAAGGTAGTTGGCAGAAAACTAACATAACAATTAAAGGGTTAATCGATTCAGGATCCAGCGTTTATTTTTTACAGATGTAAATCTGTAAAATAATTCTGAAATTAATTCTTCCCAAAGGAATGAGCAAGAACTGAAAAAAAGGTATCTAGTACCAAGATTTCTAATAAAACAAAATTGCCCTTGATCTCTAATTTCACAAACCTAGGCACACACACACAAAAAAAGCAAGAAGCTGATCCTTTCATACTAACCAAGACTGCAGGCAGTGCCGAACACATGTGGCCCTGTAGATGTTGTTGAATTCCCGTTAATCACAGACATTATGGCCAATGATCAGAGATGTTGGGAGTTGTCATCTCTGTGACTTCTGGAAAGCTATAGGTGGTAGAATGCTGTTCTTTTTAGTTTTCTAAAGCAGCGATTCCCAACCTTGTCCCCAGATGTTTTTGGGCTACATCTACCAAAAATCTTGGCCCACACAGCTAGTGGTGGAAACTTTAAAATTATGCAAAAAAGAGAAAAGCACAGGAGGACAAGTTCCTGAACAGTCCAATGCATACTAGCAAAGGTCAGTAGACAGGTTGTTGATTGAGAAAGAACACATGGGAGGCATGGGGAATGAAGTGTATAAAGTAATAAGTCTGAACAGAAACAGGCCGTACTGAAATGTTTTGTAGAAGATTCCAGTTATGTCCCTGAACGCCATTTGTTGAGGGGATACTGCAGAATATATCTGTCTATTGCACTCATGCCTTAATGCTTGTTTTTTCCATAGACATCTGTCCGGGCATAGTGAGAGACAGAATCAGATTGGCCTTTAGACTGTATATTTACCAAGTAGAGAAAATGAAGGATCCACATGATCCTTCTGCCTACTCACAAAAAAAATCTGGAGAATATTCTGATGCCCAGAGAATACTGTTGCTATCAACCTTTAGTAAGCTTGGGACTTAGGGGACAACACAGTTAGCCCACAAGTTCTTCCACTTGCTGAAGGTACATATGTAGCTATCTAGGCAGGATGGAGTTACTCCTAAATTTAGTGATTCGGGCAACTTCTAAAGAAATACTAAATTTAAATGATTCCTAATGAATGAAGAATTCTTACTTTAAGCTGTGATCTTGAGGGCGTTATCACTGTCATGGGGAGATGAAGAAAGTGTAGGGCACTTAAAACATTCCACACCAAAAACTGTGGTTATTGTTTGTGAGTTTTCAGGTGAAGGGCAATCCAGGCAGCATGCAAGAAAGGTGATTTGTTGCACTGAGAATATTAATGCTAAAAAGTCTGCTGGTTTCAGAAGGAGAAGGTGAAAAATTAATGTACTGTTGAGAAGGAACAAAAAATTGCCTTGGATATACACAGTTAATTTCACAATTTCTGGCAGTAATGTGGCTGAAGTATCTCTTGGATTTTAATGGTATAGTAAATACACACAAGAATGCTGCCAGAACAGTAATCAAGGTTTAAACTTGCTCTGAATTTTATCTATGGAAATAAAGTATTATTATTTTTATATATCTGGCATGGCATTGCTTCTTTGTGAGCAATATAAGCTTCCATTGAGAAACATAATCACTTGCAATATACATTTCCCTCTCTAATCTTTTGACAGAAAATTAACCTTGCTAAAGAGAATGAGAACACATTTATATGGATGCAGATTGTATAATCACAGAGTTGTGAAGAACAAGGAGGCCATTGCTATCTTAATCATTTGAAGGGGTCCAATTGTGTTTGGGAAATGGGAACAATGTTTTCAAGCTGAAAGAGTTAATATTGTGAGGTTCATTTAATAAGTTACAGAACTGTGGGGTGGAGTGGGGTAGATAGAAGGACCAAGATTAGTTGGAATAGTTCCACCAATGGACGTAGGAATCATCCTTCTTGCTCTTTTAACTCTCTGTGAGCTCACAAAATTAGCTTTAGAGGGCTGGAAAACCCTATGGAGCAGGTTTCCAGGTGGCATGGAGGTCACAGAGGGGAGGAGAAGAAAGTGCCATTGTGCGAGTTTGTCTCTCCTAGTATTCTATTGGCTCAAGGTCAGAATAGACAGATTGCAGCAGATTCATAACAGTCTCAGAAGAAGGTACCAACATAGATGGAAGCAGCTGAAATTGTGGCTGACAAAGTTGTAATCCTCTTCCATTTATACCATATAATATGTTATACTTTTCAACAATCAGCCTTTGGAAACCAAATAAATGAAGGACCATCATTTAAAGAATGCCTCAGAGTTACTCTGATTCTCTACTTCAAGGTGGATCTGTCCACTGGGGACTTTTCTCACTTATGACTTTATAATTTACCTTAATGTAACACTGTCACCAGATCTCTTTGACATCCAGATGTTACCAGGACTCAGCCAAAGTGTGATGGAAGACCCATTTTGAACATTGATGAGACTGCCTTCCCCAGTAAATCCACCTTGCAGAATTTTCTCTGAATAGTGTCCACTTTGCGTGCCTATAATTTTTGTGTCAGCAGCAGCTATCTTCCCCTTCCTGTGCCAAAAACCATGGCAAGTGCAAAGCATTGCGGAGAAGGCAAAATATAGGCCAGGCTGTCAACACAGTTGCAGTTTTCAATTACAGGGTAGTCCTTCCAGAATGCAGATTAGGGAGGGAGGAAAAAAGAATGTGCATTGTTATCACCACCCCATCTCTAATAAATTAATAAATTTTGAACACAATCTCCCTCAGTGAAATGACCCCCAAACTTTTGTGTCAAGAAAGAGGGTGAAGAATATTAAGAAGCCGTTTGTATTTGACTTGGCATCCCACCATGATAACTTTTTGCTCTTAATCGAATATCTTTTCCTTCTTATTCCAGCAGCCCTTTGGCTTGTCATCATTTCCATTCCTCTCATGGGTCTGCCGATTTATGCTATGTGCGGTCAGATCCCCAGTTAGAGTTCCAAAGTCTGCAAGATATACAAGGAGTTGTTTCACCAAGAACACCCCTGGTGAGTTTCCATGGCTTAGCTGGGATTCAAACCTGAGTGCTAGTCCAACATTCTATCCATTATACCTCACTGGCTCCAAATCTTTATTTATTTATTTTATTTATTTATTCAATTTATATCCCGCCTATCTAGTCGGTTAGGACAACTCTAGGTGGTTAGGACCACTCTGCTGATTTAGCCTGTATAAAATGAATACAACAGTGTCTATATCCCACTAACATATCTGTTCTGTCACAGGTATACATTGGCAATCAAAAGGACATGTCGAACATGTGATGAAACAGGTCTATAACATTGACTAGCATGGCTCTGGAAAATCAGTTTAGTGACTATGTGCAATTTTTGTTGGTTTTTGGTTTTGTTTTCCAGTATTTCCATTTCCTACTGCTTTATTTCATAAATTTAGGAGTGCCACCTGGTGGTTATTTTAAATCCCCAAATGCATGTGCATATGTGAATATAATATGGATATGCAGAGTGAATGAGAGGGAAAATAACTCATACAGTGTATAGTGTAATGTAGTGCAGTATAGTATAGCAGAGACATATATAGACTGTGCTATGGCAGAAGACGTATTTCACTAAAAATTGTGTTTTAATTGTCTATTTACTGTTCTTTTCGCTTTGCTTTTATTTTGATTATTGTGAGCTGCCTCGAGTCCCTTTACAGGGAAAAGGCAGCATAAAAATGAAACGAACAGTGATTCTGCCGAAAAGATAAGATCAATAAGTAGAGTTCAGTCTGATATCTACAGTATGTCTTTCAATTGCCTTCATAGCTTCCCATGAGGCAAGGTGGTAGGTATACAACAGCTGAGGATCCCTCAGAAGCCAAGTGAATGAGACTTCTCTACTCAACTGGCTCATATATGTGCCTTTGGCACTTGGTCTTCAGACTTGATCCAGTACAGCACCATGGTTAACAAGGCTGAAAAACTCAGAAAGAAGTATCAACAGGGTTACATTCCCCTTATCTTTCCCACTACAGGATGAGATAACCAAAGCTGTTCAGGGTCCAAATCTAGAGGACCTGCTTCCTCCCTAATTATCTGGGGCTGAGCAATCACCAGACTCTCCAAAATGTTGCCCTGAAAGGGCTATCTATGACTGGGTTTTAGTTATTAAAATTTCCTAGATGCTTTTAAGAAAGTGGAACCAATGAGTAGTCTCGTGACAACTTAGATGAAAAAGCTTCATTTGGCATAAGAGTTTTGGAATGTCACCCATTTCATTAGAAGATGTTGTCCACAAAATGATGAGAGAAACATCTTGAAGATACTATAAGACCCTGCTGGTTTTGTTGTAACATACTAACATCACTATACTGTGAAAAAAAATTTTGAAGGATGCAGAACCACCTTTTCTATGAAGACCAGTTTCTTTGCATTTTTTTCAGATACAAATTGTTTGTATTTTAAAAGTATTCCCTGAAGGATGATATCAGAAGAAAGCAAGTTATTTAAGTTCCTTCACAGTGGTTTATTTTCCCTTTGTCTGATGTGAGTTCTTAAAGCATCTCCTTTCACAATTCACCATGGATTCATCTGAGAGTTTTCAGCTGTTCTGACCAAGAAGGAAGAGTGTGTTCTCTATTTAGGGGGTATGCAATGAATTTGACCAACAATTTATTATAAACATAACAAAATATGACAAAATAGAAGGAAACAAAATATTGGAAGACTAAGATTCAGCATCTAACCTTTAGCTAAGTCACTTGGCTGGTGGATTAAAACCTAATTATAGAAGCTGTTCTGCTAGTTGCAGAATTCTGGCCAATGGCTTCCACAGTGTATATCTGTCTCACCCTTACAGGTAATGCCTTCAGCATTAATTTGTAGCCCACTTTCCTCTCACCATTACTTTTCTGTCTGCCGCAGTTGCAATGAGAGCAGCATGCACATTTACAACAGGCCATACAAACTCAATGCCAACTCAGAAGCACTAGCACAGGTACGGTCACATTCATTCATTCATTCATTCATTCATTCATTCATTCATTCATTCATTCATTCATTCAATTTGTATCCCACTTCCGTTAGTGCTGAGGCACTAATAAATAAATAAAATAAATAAAAATAGAAACATTAAAAGCAGCAAGAACCCTAAAAAACAGATGGCACTGACTAATCATATAAATCCAGAGCAGAGAGAGGAAAAGAGGGAGAGGAAGGGGGAAGGAGGTGATCAGCTAGGGTTGGTGTGGAAAGCATCCCTGAAAAGCAGTGTCTTTAATTGCTTTCTAAATGTCAGCAGGGAGGGGGGCTAGATGGAGCTTCTCTAGAAGCTGGTTCTATAAATAAAGTTAGTTTTAACTGTACACATTTTTAGTCTTGTGAATTTTTCATGTATGTGTTCAAGTGCTTCTTCCCATCCCATGCCTCACAGTGCTTGGTAATGTGCAGATTATCCAGGTAAGATACATGCTGCTCTACTGGCAGTCTTGGGAGGTGTGAAATCAGAATATTTTACATTTTAATACAAAGCAGACTGGTACCTTGTCCATTCCTAATCTACATAAGGAGAAACCATTGTACTAAGACCCATTCCTACAGTCACGTGGACAGCAATTCACCAAGTGTCTCAGAATGACTTTGTATTTTTGGAATGGCAACAGAAACTTATTAATGTGGCACATCATACTCAGACACTTGTTTAGCATACCACTGTGATCTCACCAAAAAGGTCAATTGTATGGACATTCTAAATTCCCTGTAATGGCAACCTCTTCCATATTCAACATAATCTTTCAGTGAAAAGGTCACTAAAGATAGTAAGGCTGAAAGTGGTTGAGTGAATTGGATGCAGAACCTGAATAGTTAGAAGATCAATCTCAACTCTGAAATTTAACTGAATGAAAGATATGTTACAAGATTTTGGATGAGTGATGTAAGAGCTCTTGTGGATTGTGCTGTGGCTGCGGGTGATGATGGTGTATACCTTGTTCACTGTCCTATCATCTTCAAGAAGCATAGAGCTTTGCTTATTATTACCTATAAATCTGAATTAAGACTTTGCCAGTGTTTTAAATACGTAGACCACAAATGACTTTGCTGGATTTAGACTGTGTAAGCCTTGTTGAACCACATGCATTGTGAGAAAAGCTTTTTAGAAAGAACAAATGGTCCATAAGAATTCGAGAAGCGTAAACCACATTTATATTGGTAGGAGCACCATTAGAAAGACCAATAATATAAAATGTCAGCAATCCCTCATGTTGCTAGGTAGGCCTAATGGGTTACGGCATAACAAAATGATGTTCAAGCAGCTTCCCATTTGCTAAGGGAATGTAAGTGGACAGGCTTTATACACAAGTGTGCAGAGTAACTAATGAGCTGGTATCAGTGATTACCTTTGTGAAGGGCCAACAACATTGATCAGCTTTTCTTCACTAACGTTTTGGCTTTAGCTATCCATAACTATCACACTGTCGGCTATAATTTCTAGTTGCTCTCTAAAAAAATCCCACTTCCTCACTAAAGCACACTCCTTCCACCAAGCACCCAAAATACAGTATCATACTTCACTCTCCTACTTCATGACAACATTTGACTTCCTATTGATTTTCAAGGCACTGTCTTCCTTGAACCTGAGCTGTGTATTTGGTGTGTAGGAACTCACTAATCACAGGAGGCACTCAAATAGATTTCAGGTGCTCACAGTGGATGGACAACTTCAAGGTCCCTGATCCTGAAGTGTTCCTTTATCTTGATATCAGATTGGACTGGGCAGAAATTCAAATGTTTGCAGCTCCGAAAGGAGGATTGTGTTCTGGGATCCTTTCAGATAGGGAACAATCATCCATCAAAGAGGACATATGGCCACCATAAGAAACACAAACACCCTTAACTTTTATTGTAGCTGCCTGTCAGTCTTAAGCCAGCTTTGTTTATACAGGAACTAAATATCATAAAGCAAAAGATTAAAGAAATGAATTGTGTACAAATAAAACACAAATAAACTTAGCAGAATCTGAAAGTATAATGAACAGCTGATTAATAATACATTACTAGTTAACATTGAAATCAAATTAGCCATTTTTTTGCATGAGTTCCCCCCTCCCAGCTTCCACCCATTTACTGCCACTGTTATTGTTGGGGCAGCAACAGTTTTTAAAGCAAGTTTGCTTCTAAGACAGGTTCATTTGGTATTCAGTGTAATAGCACTGATAACAATGAAGTCATTTGGCTTCCATTATATAAGCATTAGATAATGGAAACCTATATTAAAGTGTTGCTGTTATGGTAGCGCTTATTTTTGTCTTAATTTGGTCCATAGTTCTAAATCCTCAAAGCAGAAGCCTCTATGCGGTTTGTTGATGTTTATAGCTTTGCTTTTCCTTTCCAAATTATATGGACTGTAGGAAGCCACTACTGCACAAACGGTTTCTCTGATCCATGACTCCCAACAGCCTTGCCTTTTCAAGAGCATTCATTGTATTTGTTTCTCTTTTTTTGCATCCTGCTTTCATTCCCCAGCCCTTTGTCTGCCTCCGAGAAACAGCTCCTCAAACTGCCCTCCTTGTAAATATATACTGTAACACTTCAGCAAAGCCTTTGCTAATGTTAGCTATTGTTAAAATGTTATAGTTTAAGACAGTGCCTTGCACTTCAAGGACTGACCTGCTTCTCTGGCATGCTGAGAGCTGGAAACTCCCTGCCAACTGCTGATGCTACACTTGCACTTTGTGGTTTGATTGTAAAAAACCGATTTTAGTGAAATTATATGTTACAATGAAGGCCAGAATCTGGAAATCATTTCAACATCCACTACTGAGTTGAATGAATTTTGTGGCAAATAAATGGTTGAGTGGTAGGTCGAGATTACAGGGTTAGGATTCACAAGATTCCTTTTTTTACCATGTCTGATTGTATGTACTGCAGGTCAAAAAATGGGAATGAGGATGTTGGTGCACTCAAATGTAAGAAAGCTCCCAGAACTATGAGCTCTGTGTATTCACTGAAGCATTTGTTCCACATGTCTTTTGTTGTTTGGTGTCAAATGAGTACAGAGTTCATTAAATCAGTGGAACATACAGAGTAGACTTACCAAATCCCCACTGATTCAATGGGGTTACTCTAGTTGTGACTTACTACTGGAGTTTACCCAAGGGCTGAAATCCTGTTGTGTCATGTAGTAAGTCACTGTAGGTCCACTGAATCAGCAGAGAATTGGTGAATGAACTCTTCCATAAGTTCCATGAATTCAAATGGACCTTCTCTAGTTATGACTTACTTTAGCATAACAAGCTGCAACTAGAGTAGGCATATTTGAATCAATAGAAGTCACAGAGGAATCCCCAGCAATTCAATGGGCTACTCCAGCATGACTTACTCCTCTTAGTAGCAGGATTTAGCCAAAATGTGCCATGTTCTTCTAAAGCATCTGCTAGATGTTCTGTCATCTGAAAGCTGTCTGACTGAGCAGCAAGTGTGAGATCATCACCATAAATAAAAGTCTGAGGGACTGATTGGTTGTTGATGTACAAGTTAAACAAAACAGGAACTCGTATACTGTCCAAGGGTAAACTATTCTCTTAAGTCCTCCATTGACTGCATCGTCCTTAAAAGTTAACAAAAAATA
The DNA here is from genome assembly GCF_051106095.1 of Pogona vitticeps. Classification (NCBI taxonomy): domain Eukaryota; kingdom Metazoa; phylum Chordata; class Lepidosauria; order Squamata; family Agamidae; genus Pogona; species Pogona vitticeps. Next base: position 310,807,019 of record NC_135783.1, read on the forward strand.
TGTGATGTTACAAAAAGATTGCTATTGCTTTAGTTAGCTTATAGTCCTTGGTTAAATTGTAGAATATTCACAGAAATACTTGATGATGAACAGTGTCATAGGTGGATTTCTGTATCTATTTCTGTAACCCTCCTAGTTTCAAGGCTGTTCTCAATATCCTGTGTTAAGTGCAGAATTTATACTGTACAATTCTTCCCAAGTCTAAAACTGGCCTGTTGTGGAGGAAAGCATGCTTCCACTACTTTCATTGGATAGTAATCCTTCCTACCAGAATTTTATAAAAATGACAAAATAGTGAGGTTGGCCTGAAGTTTGGGGCCTTTACCTTTTAATAAGTTCTTTTAGAAGTTATTAATTCATCAAGTTGCCGTAAGTCAGAAGTAACCTGTCTTGTGAGCTAAAGTACCAGTAATTGGCCTGTCGAGTACAAAAGAGAAAAAACAGAGGGAAAGGCAGCTGCCTTCCTCAGGTTTCAGAAAAATTACTAGTGAAAGACCCCAAAAGGGAGAAGTGTGACTTCTGACATCACCAGCTTTTTAATGCATTTTAAAAACAAACAACTCAGAAGTTATCATAAAATTTCACCAAACCTTTCCCCCAAGTGCCTACAGAAAAAGAGAGGGAGAGGGAGAGGGAGAGGGAGGGAGGGAGAAGACTCAAGCAGATTAATTTCTGAGATATTTACTTCTTCCGAAACATTGACTGACCATCTGTAGAAATATGAACAGATCACTGCATTTGATCTTAATCCAAGCATCAGCTATTCTATATCTGTGTGTAGAAATAAAGTGCCTTTCAATCCTGACATAGTTAGTGAATGCAGTCTGTCTCAAAGTATTCTGTTGACAGGACTTGGAAGGATGGTACTCATATCAGGAGCTCGAAATCTTTTCCCTTTCCAAGACACTGGCCTGGCTGAAGAATGTTGCATTTTGCTGGTTTCAAATTTTAATCCCTCAGGTTGAATCCAACTGTATGGGTATTCTGAATTTAGATCCAGGAGCACAGTCTCAACTTCAGTGGGTAGATAAAAGTGGATAAATTAATTTGTCTTTTCATCTTGAGTTGGCCCTTGGAGAAATCATTATCATAAAAACAGTGTAAATCCATAGGCCTGAAAGCCTCTGCCCTGAAGAGGCAAAGGACTTGAGTAAATATGGAGATTTAGAGATTTACTGTCTTATGCTTTGAAAAGGTAATTTCCCTAGGTAGGAGTAAAGATAGAGGGGCATTGCAGTGGAAAGAAACATAAGCATTATAGAGCTGAACAGTGGGCTGAAAACATGTAAGAATTCAATTTCACTGAGAATGCTGCTTCTTATCAGCAAGTATTCATTTTCCAACAACAGCAGTGACAGCAATAATAATAGCGAAAGAAACCTCACCTCTCCTTTACTACTTTTTAGAATCTCAGCAGCACAAACAAAGTACGATTTTCACAAGCATAGCACATTAGGGTGTGACCACAAAGAGGAATAGACTGCAATTTGGACTGTTTATGGATCACACCGCAAGTCTGTTCCAGCAAACAACTAAAATACTGTAATAGGAAAAATACAAGAACAAAAGTATTGTAGAGCTTTTCAGAGTAACGGATTTATTTCAGGAATGCCATCCACTTGTTTAGCCACATGGAACACATGGAAGTGGAACTCACTCCTCTATTCCCTGCAAGTTGTACTGTGTACAAACTTTTGTTCCACATACCTGAAGCAGTAGGTTGCAATCCACAAAAGCTAACAACTAGAGATGGGCATGAATTGGCAGTTTGTGTTTTTTATTTATTTATTTATTTATTAGATTTTTACCCCGCCCCCCTAGACAATATCTACTCGTTGGTTGGTTTATCAGCCAAACAGGTGTTCAGTGCTTCAAAGCCCTGCCTCCTCTGACGGGAACCCACTCAGAGGCAGTGCCTGGAGGAGTCAGGGTAGAGAAGGCAGGGCACTTCCTCTTACTGGGCCCCCTCTGGAGGAGGCAGGTCTTTGAAGTGCCAAACATCTGTTTAGCTAATAATGAACCAATAAGAACAACCAGATCGTGCCCATCTCTAGTAACAACACATTTCTCAGAGGTGCCACAATACTTTTGCTTGATTCTTCAAATTTTAATTGTAAGTTTTTGGTAATCAAAAACAAAGGGCTCTCCTGAGTCCGAATCCATGACTCAATCCACAGTGTGGTGTAGTGGACAGACTGACAGACTGGGAGTCATGAGACCTCAGCTCAATCCCTATTTGGTGCTGGAACCTCATTGGGACATGTGGCACAAGTAAAACCACTCCTTGAATATCTCAAATACCTTGAAAATCCTGTAAGAGTCACTGTCCGTCATTTCTGACTTGAGAAAACTAACTGACAAACAAAGTCTCACTCCACCATACATTTTGGAAAGCTTTAAACAAAATATAATTGTACTCTCAACTGCCTTGATTACTGTGAATGGTCACTACACTCTTTAATCAGTTTACTAACTGTGGCTTCCACCTGGAAGGTCCACTAAAAGGTTGTCATTCTTTCTTCTGAGGCAAGCAAGGGTTCTCAGCGTGTTACAATGAGTTTCCTATATTTCAAAATTATCTGTGTAAAATCCTAAGAGATAGCAATATAGAAATACACAGATTGCAAATAACATGTGAGATTCTTCTATTTTGTCAAGCAGAATAATTAATCCAATCTGTTAAAAATAACATTTGTTAGTAATGGTAATTATTAAAAACATTACTTTCAAAATAGAATTCTTAAGATGTTCGTTCGTTTAGTCGTTTAGTCATGTCCGACTCTTTGTGACCCCATGGACCAGAGCATGCCAGGCCCTCCTATCTTCCACTGCTTCCTGTAGTTGTGTCAATTTCATGTTGGTTGCTTCGCAGACACTGTCCAGCCATCTCATCCTCGGTCGTCCCCTTCTCCCTTTGCCGTCACACTTTCCTAACATCAAGGTCTTTTCAAAGGAGTCTTCTCTTCTCATGAGATGGCCAAAGTACTAGAGCCTCAGCTTCAGGATCTGTCTTTCCAGTGAGCACTCAGGCTTGATTTCCTTTAGAATGGATAGGTTTGTTCTCCTTGCAGTCCAGGGGACTCTCAAGAGCCTTCTCCAGCACTACAATTCAAAGGCATCAATTCTTCGGCGGTCTGCTTTCTTTATGGTCCAGCTCTCACTACCATGCATCATGACAGGAAAAAGCATAGCTTTGACTATTTGGACTTTTATTGGCAAGGTGATGTCTCTGCTTTTTAAGATGCTGTCGAGGTTTGTCATCACTTTCCTCCCAAGAAGAAAGCGCCTTTTAATTTCGTGGCTGCTATCTCCATCTGCAGTGATCATGGAGCCCAAGAAAGTAAAATCTGTCACTGCCCCCATATCTTCCCCTTCTATTTCCCAGGAGGTGATGGGACCAGTGGCCATGATCTTAGTTTTTTTGATGTTGAGTTTCAGGCCGTTTTTTGCACTCTCCTCTTTCACCCTCATTACAAGGTTCTTTAATTCCTCTTCACTTTCTGCCATCAGAGTGGTATCATCTGCATATCGGAGGTTGTTGATATTTCTTAATTCCGGCTTGGGATTCCTCCAGTCCAGCCTTCCGCATGATGTATTCTGCATATAAGTTAAATAAGCTGGGGGACAATATACAGCCTTGTCGTACTCCTTTCCCAATTTTGAACCAATCAGTTGTTTCATATCCAGTTCTAACTGTTGCTTCCTGTCCCACATATAGGTTTCTTAGGAGATATACAAGGTGGTCAGGCACTCCCATTTCTTTAAGAACTTGCCATAGTTTGCTGTGGTCCACACAATCAAAGGCTTTTGCATACTCAATGAAGCAGAAGTAGATGTTTTTCTGGAACTCTCTGGCTTTCTCCATAATCCAGCGCAAGTTAGCAATTTGGTCTCTAGTTCCTCTGCCCCTTCGGAATCCAGCTTGTACTTCTGGGAGTTCTCGGTCCACATACTGCTGAAGCCTACCTTGCAGGATTTTGAGCATAACCTTGCTAGCATGTGAAATGAGTGCAATTGTATGGTAGTCGGAGCATTCTTTGGCACTGACCTTCTTTGGGATTGGGATGTAGACTGATCTTTTCCAGTCCTCTGGCCAATGTTGAGTTTTCCATACTTGCTGGCATATTAAATGTAGCACCTTAACTGCATCATCTTTTAAGATTTTAAATAGTTCAGCTGGAATGTCATCACCTCCACTGGCCTTGTTGTTAGCCAGGCTTTCTAAGGCCCACTTGACTTCACTCTCCAGGATGTATGGGTCTAGGTCAGCAGCTACATGTCTGGGTTGTCCGGGATATCCAAATCTTTCTGGTATAGTTCCTCTGTGTATTCTTGCCACCTCTTCTTGATGTCTTCTGCTTCTGTTAGGTCCCTCCCATTTTTGTCCTTTATCATGTACATCTTTGCATAAAATGTTCCTCTAATATCTCCAATTTTCCTGAACAGATCTCTGGTTTTTCCTTTTCTGTTATTTTCCTCTATTTCTTTGCATTGTTCATTTAAGAAGGCCCTCTTGTCTCTCCTTGCGATTCTTTGGAAGTCTGCATTCAATTTTCTGTAGCTTTCCCTATCTCCCTTGCATTTTGTTTCCCTTCTCCTCTCTGCTATTTCTAAGGCCTCGTTGGACAGCCACTTTGCTTTATTGCATTTCCTTTTCTTTGGGATGGTTTTTGTTGCTGCCTCCTGTACAATGTTACGAGCCTCTATCCAAAGTTCTTCAGGCACTCTGTCCACCAAATCTAGTTCCTTAAATCTGTTCTTCACTTCTACTGTGTATTCGTAAGGGATTTGGTTTAGATTATACCTGAGTGGCCCAGTGGTTTTTCCTACTCTCTTCAGTTTAAGCTTGAATTTTGCTATGAAGCTGCAGTCAGCTCCAGGTCTTGTTTTTGCTGACTGTATAGAGCTTCTCCATCTTTGGCTGCAGAGAATATAATCAATCTGATTTCGATACTGCCCATCTGGTGATTTCCATGTATAGAGTCGCCTCTTGTGTTGTTGGAAAGAGTGTTTGTGATGACCAGCTTGTTCTCTTCACAAAACTCTATTAGCTTTTGCCCTGCTTCGTTCTGTACTCCAAGGCCAAACTTCCCTGTTGTTTCTTTTATCTCTTGGCTCCCTACTTTAGCATTCCAGTCCTCTAGAATGAGAAGAACATCTTTCTTTGGTGTCAATTCTAGAAGGTGTTGTAAATCTTCATAAAACTGTTCAATTTCAATCTCCTCAGCAATGGTGGTTGGTGCAGAAACTTGGATTATTGTGATGTTGAAAGGTCTGCCTTGGATTCGTATTGACATCATTCTATCATTTTTGAGATTGTATCCCATTACAGTTTTTCCCACTCTTTTGTTGACTATGAAGGCTACTCTATTCCTTCTACGGGATTCTTGCCCACAATAGAAGATATGATAATCTTCTGAGCTGAATTTGCCCATTCCTGTCCATTTTAGTTCACTGATGCCCAGGATGTTGATGTTTATTCTTGCCATCTCCTGTTTGACCACCTCCAGCTTCCCGAGGTTCATAGATCTTACATTCCAGGTTCCTATGCAGTATTTTTCTTTGCGGCATCGGACTTTCCTTTCACTTCCAGGCACGTCCACAGCTGGGCGTCCTTTCGGCTTTGGCCCAACCACTTCATTAGCTCTGGACCTACTTGTAGTTGTCCTCCGCTCTTCCTCAGTAGCATGCTGGACGCCTTCCGACCTGAGGGGCCCATCTACCAGCGTCATATCTTTTAGCCTTTTGTTTCTGATCATGGGGTGTTCTTGGCAAAGATACTGGAGTGGCATTGCCATTTCCTACTCCAGGTGGATTGCGTTTAGTCAGAACTCTCCACTATGTCCTGTCCGTCTTGGGTGTCCCTGCACGGCATAGCCCATAGTTTCTCTGAGTTACTCAAGCCCCTTTGCCATGACAAGGCAACAATCCATGAAGGGGTCTTAAGATGTATTGGGCCCTATTAATGCCAAAGAAACTATTTTAATGTTAAACTACTAAATCAAACTTCTTATTTCCAAGCTCCAGGAATCTGCTTTATATTGAATCAGAGCAGTACTAACTTAATTAGAAAAGTTAGTGTAGTGTTGTCTATATTGTGTGTGTTTAGTCGTTTAGTCGTGTCCGACTCTTCGTGACCCCATGGACCAGAGCACACCAGGCCCTCCTGTCTTCCACTGCCTTCCGGAGTTGTGTCAAATTCATGTTGTTAGTTTCAATGACACTGTCCAGCCATCTCATCCTCGGTCGTCCCCTTCTCGTCTTGCCGTCACACCTTCCTAACATCAAGGTTTTTTCCAAGGAGTCTTCTCTTCTCATGAGATGACCAAAGTACTGGAGCCTCAGCTTTAGGATCTGTCCTTCCAGTGAGCACTCAGGGTTGATTTCCTTTAGAACTGATAGGTTTGTTCTCCTTGCAGTCCAGGGGATTCTCTATATTGACTGCTCTCTAAAAGGAGATAGGGGTCTATTTCAGCTTAATCTGGGAATATAAAGGATAGAACAAGAAGCTTTTACATGGACTCATATGCTGGATCCCTAAATGCTCAAAAGCCTACTGCAAAAATCAGGGAAAAGAAAAGAATTTTTAGGTTTTTGAGATTCTGAAAGGCACATATTGCCCCAGAAATGGCCATATATGTGAGTTTTCTGGATCTTCTGATATGCAACAATGCAAGTTTAAAGTGTGAAGTTCTGGAGGGAAAAATGTGCAAAATTCATCAAAAACCAAACCAAGCTACAAACACACTTTGCCCTCCCATTCTGGAAAAATGAGGCAAGACAAAGTTTATGGATCAATAATGGACCACATTTTATTATTAACCATTAAAATACTGATCTCCAAACAAATAAATGGGGGCTGCCATAGTGCAGAATCAGATTTGCAAGTGGGGTCTCCTGGGACGCCCTTCAACTGAACACGGGTGAGTCCCATGCCCTGAGGCTTCGTGATCCTGCAGACAGTGCACTCTCGGCCGACCCTTATCTGACCTCCCCCAGACCTTAAACCCCCATTCCATTGGAGATTGTCCAGCTGGGTGTGGCCCCAGCACATCCTTCTCCCCACACACTAATCTCACGATTCACGATTCAAGGGAGGTCAAATGAACTCTTAGCATTTGCTGTGTTCACATGGGGAACTCACCAATCCATCTTGATTCTGCACTATCCACCAGTGTGACCATTCTAAAACCAACCCTAAAGAGCCTGCACATCTCTGCCAGTGTGGGATAGGCAAAAAATCCCAGCTACCAACAGCCAATCAGGATGCAGGTCAAAAATTCCTATCTGGCCCCAAAGGAGACCAGTAAAAGCTCACACTAGCACTGAGGGTGGGATGCAAGCTTTGAAAGAGTCCAAAAAGGGGAGGAGCTGGATTAAATAATAGTTCCTTCCCTCCTCCCCTCCTGGATTGTGTTTCTGAGATTTTCATTTCTCACACTATCTTGGGAGGGAGGGCGAAGAAGCCCCACCTGACTATGGAGCCTCACCAGGGGACCGGCCATTAGTCAAGAGGAGGAAATATGGCTTTATTACATGTCTGTTCTTGTGTGCAAATACACATGTAATATTATAAAGTATTCAAATTTCTATTTAGAAAAAATAAAATAAAATCTCACAATGTGATAGAAATAAAGACAGGTTGAAAATACAGGTGGGACTTGGAAAAACACACACACACACCACAATTGAGATTGGGAGGTTTTTGCATCTTTAGGGAAAGCACAGATACCTACTAGAGAGTTCTACTTAAGGGGGGGGGGAATACCATATAATTTAGAACTTCAGATCAAGGGATAAATGCAAACAAGCAGTATTTCAGAAGCATCCCTCACTGGCATTTGTTCAGCTCCCTCCTAGCAAAAGAACAAGAACAATACATGCACTGTTGTATCAGGCTGAGACCTTTGTATCCAATATTACAAGTTGCTGGGCTCACAACATCTGTTTTCGCCTGCTTATATTGGCTGGAGAATCTACTTAAGCAGTAGGGATTATGATTCTAACATCTATTCTATCTTCTGTTATTGCTAGCTAGTTGAAACTTATATTGTTCCAAAACCTGCCCCTGACCTTTTAGTAATTTTGTATATATATAAACATCCTAACAAACCAAAAACATTTCAAGGTGCCTGTTATATTTATCTTCATCTCTTTCTGGCCAGGAACGAGTCAAAGGAGCAGCTGTAATTCTGTTACTGTACCAAGGTTTAGGCTAGAGACACAGAATATAATTCCCATCTATAGTAAACACCAACAAACAAGAGGCAGGAGAGTTGGCAGAGTGAAAAAGGAAGAATCGGTTTTTGTATTTGAGTGTTTAATCTAGAAAAACTGTAAAATCTAAATATGGTTCTTGATGATATAGAAAACATTGGCTAATTTGAATTTAAAGTGAGAATTTGAATTTAAAGTGGAGCAGAAAGAGACCCTGGGTCTAACAAAGGCAAGGTCAGGTTCATTTGCCAGTACACTATACTGTACTAAAATATGAATGCAATTAGCCACATTTGCATATGATAAAACTTAAATATTTAAAAATGTCACTGAATTTTTAGAAAGTGTATTGCCGTAGTCTGTGGCAACTGCTGATACTTTATTATTCTTACTCTATTACATCTATCGATATTCTGTATTTTGAGGTTGCTTCTTCAGCAGCAGTTGGAATCGGATTTGATCGGCTTTGATGGAAACCAGCACCACTTGGGACATCTCACAAATCTGACTGAATTAGGGTGCAAATACACATCTGGGATAATTGACCTTAACCAATCACACAGGAGTGTGAGGACGCAGAGCAAATTGCCAATCTGCACTTTCTATCACCTTGTTAAGTCAGATCTACTACAGTTATCCAGATTTGCAGGAGATATGGATACAGTAGAGCCACCTTAGCAAAGTGCAAATAAAGGCTGGATGCCAATTTTCTGGTTTCCACCTTGACACCTCTCTCTCTCTCTCTCTCTCTCTCACCAAGCCTTTAAAAATGATTTGGAGGCAAGGGGTGCTCAGTTGAGGGGAACTGATACCCCTGGAGTCCCCTATGCTTTTCACAGCCCCTTTCCTTTTTCTCTCTCCCTGCCATGCACTTGGAAGCAAAGAGAGCTGACTTCTGGTCTCCCATTGTATCAGCTCAAGCAATCATACCACCTGAACTGAGGTAAATGCATTAAATTCAGAAAGAAATAAAAGATGAACAATTGAGGGGAAGGGTATAGATGTATGTGTTGGTGGGTGGGCAGGTGGGAATCCAGGCTAAGTCCCATTTATTAATACATTGTATAGTCAATGCAAAATAGTGCAAATGTGACAGTCCCAATCCCAGAGCAGTTTCCACACTATTTGTCCATGTAGTCACTCCTTTCTTCTGATTACATTCTAGATTTGGGATTCATATGGAACAGACACACACCCATCTGTTTAAACAGGTCATAATGACAAATTTGCTAGATGGTACTATTGACAGTGTTGACCACATTGACCTTTCTTGTGCATGAACACCTTTAATAATGCTTTCAACACCATGGATTCTTAGACCGGTCTTGTTTCCCCTTTCATTAACATACTTGATTTTAACCCAAAGGTGATTTGATTTGCATGAGAGGTTCATGGACCAAGAGAGGCAGAATTTTCAGGATGAGATACTCAGCTGCTTGGCCCACAAGCCAGAGGGTTGATTAATTAAACTGCAGAAGCCAGGGGTCTCTGAAAAGAAGGAATAAAGTGAGAATTGGAGCCAGAAATGTAAAATCTTACATTATATGAGTGGGATGGAGAAAACACATAGATATAAACATTTTTTCCAGTCTCCAGATCTGAGAATCACTCTGCCAGCATGGCCACCAGCTTTTTAAAAAGATCTGTGAAATATATAGAGAGGTAACATCTGATAGCAAAAGACTCAAAGTGTCTACAACCACTCTTTGGCTACTTTCCTGCCTCTCCAAAATTTAACTGCTGGATAGCTTGTTGGTTTAGTCCTCTGGCTATGGAGCCAGAGGTTGGAAGTCTGATTCCCCACTATGTCTCCTTGACAGGGGCTGGACTTGATGATCTATAGCAATGATCCCCAAGCTTGGGCCTACAGATGTTCCTGGACTTCAACTCCCAGAAATCCTAGCCAGGAGACGTGGTGGTGAAGGCTTCTGTGAGTTGTAGTGCAAGAACATTTGGAGACCCAAGCTTGGGGACCAGTGGTCTATAGGGTCCCTTCCAGCTGTGCTGTTCTAAGATGAAACAGATGTTGGATGAGATTGGCCTTTGCACTGATACAAATGGCTCTTCTTATCTTAACTGTGAACAACTTCAAGTCTACAAGATGTGCATGCCTAAAGATAGATGTTCAGAAGACTCTGGGTTGTTGATATAAATGCCATCTTTTGGTAGCTGATCTCTTTTGTCTTTAACAACTGCCAACAAGCAAATGTTCAGATTTAAAGCTTTTCCCTTCTTTTATGTACATATTAGAAACAAAAAAAACCCCTGAAATTTTGCTTAACACTGCAAGCCCCTTATCCTTCTCTGCCCTCCATAAGGCAATAGGCTAGTCTGAAGAAGTTTCATCACTAATTTCCATCCCTCTAGTCCACGTTTATCTCTAAAGTCATCAGTGCAATAATTCCACCTTTTTGACTTCTTTATTTCTCTGACATTATATCTCCTTATTTGGATCAGGTGAGCTGAAGATTAATATATTAGGCTTCACCTTTCCTTATCTGATTCTTATTATAGTTTTCAACTCCTAAGAAATTTGGATCAGAGATTCCTTATCATTAGTCTGCATTATGTAATAAGTGGATTGTGTGAAATGAAAGAAAGGGCACCTTGGAACATTTAGTTTAATCTCTTCAGAGTTTAGAAGAGTCCTACATCAAACAGTTTTCTTAAAGGAGACAGTATCGCTGGTTTCCCCCCCTCCCCCATTATTCACAACATTCTATATTTCCATTATACTTTAAATTAAATCCCATTATCCTGGATCAAATTTATAGTAGTCCAGAGAATTGAGAGGAAGAGGTTTAACACTTGAAATAACAGACCCTCAATTTGAAAGCATCCTTCCTCTGAGATTTCATTGTGAATGGGTGTTTCTAAGGTTACAGATTGCTGTCTGAGGTTTTGTATTCAGGCAAATGGTGTTTGGCAAATCAGAATATCGGGGGAGACCAGCTGCTACAAAGCCACATAATATGCCTTTGCTTCGCTCTGAATAGTTCTGCAAAGTTCTGACATGACAAGCATAATAATATACTATGATTTTATGCTGTTCTTGTTTCTGTGTTAAAGAAGAATCGTAGAATCTTTTCAAAAAAATTTACATTCCTATGGGTGTAGTGACACATGCCACTAGTTTTATGCAAGGGACAGGAAGGATTTATATGATAGCTCTGTGGTGGCATAGTTTCTATTCAATTCAAAGAAGGAAACAATCTCAAGTATGTTTTCTTATCCACTTTTGAAAGGCATCTGCTATTTCAAGAAGAGGACACGACAATGGCTTGTTTTGACCTTGATACCAATTTATGTTTTTCACTTGGCTGAAAACATGGCGACATTTTTGAAGTCTGTTGCCATCCAGTGGAAGATGGGGTGACTCCAAGTTTGGTGATGCTGTGAATTTATCCTGTGTATTCTGCACTATACAGAAGTTATACAAGGTGCTTAACTTATTTTGGGGACAAGATCCAGCAAGTTGGGTAGTTCTTATGAATGTAGATTAGAGATGGGTACGAACTGGTTCATCCCAGTTTGTAAAGGCAAGAGCACAGATGATGCTGCTCCTATCCTCCCCATCACCTCTGGCTCAATCAGCCACTCAGCAGGCCTAGCATGCTAGCTTCCTGCACCTGATCTTCCAGTCCTGGCAATAGCTCAGGCTTCTCTGCACCACCCTCTTGGCTGATCTCCCACTCAGACAAAAGTGCAGGGCAGAGAAGTCTTGTTCATGACTGGGAGATCAGTAGAGGAAGTGGAAAAAGTAAGCCTGGTGGGTAGCTGATCGGCTGAAGGGAAGGGGAAGGGGAGCAGTAGCAACTGTGCTGCTGCATTTATGAACTGGGATGAACTGGTTCATGCCCATCTCTAGTGGAGTTTAAATCCCAAAGTGGATTCATAGCACCTCTGAAACTGGAGTTATGAGTCTCTACTCTTCCCCTCAGGACCTATTATTTGTTTTTCTCCTTGCATTTTCAGATTTCATTTGCAATATTACATCTGATATCCATTTAGGCTCTGTCAGTAAGTGAGTGTGATATATATAGAGAAACCACTGTTAGAATATGATTGTGTAACCCAACATACTGTATATGTATATTCATATGAGAATGGTTCTGCAATGTAATTGACTTATTAGAACTTATGTAACCCATCAGATTCTGTCTGGTGTTAGTCAATGGACGTTAAGAGGTTTAACTACCAAATAGATTGAAAAAGAAGAGACAGTTGTTATTAAGTTAGAGGTGTCTGTTAGAGAAGTAGTCTGTTAGGTGTTGCCTGTTAGGAGTCTGTTTATACTGTTGATCTGATAACTTGCTATGTTCCAAGCACTGTTGGCTTGTTCTATATATATGTTATACTGTAAATGTCCTTCAAGCTATTACCACAACATAGTGCATATTATTTCAATTGCTGGCACACAGAAGGGAGAATGCCACATGTGATCTATATGTTTCATTCTACTACGCACTGTGTACAAACCCATGATACATTTCAACAATGACCTTACAACTATCCCTAGCTGGCTTTAAGTCAAGGCACTCCAGTCTATGAGTTAAAAATAATATACAGGCATACCTCAGTTTACAAATTTAATGCGTTCTCCAGGACATTTCATAATGTGAAAAATTCGCAAACCGAAATGTGGTTTCCCCTAGGGATGCATGCACGAGGGCGGCACTATAAACTTCGCAGGCACAATACAAACTTACGTCGTATTGTGGGGAAAAAATTGTAAACTTAGGCATTATTTTCAATGGATTTTTGTTCATAAACCAAAAATTATGTTAACCGAAGCGTTCATAAACTGAGGTATAATTGTAGTTCTGTAATAACACTTCCCCACCACATAGCTCTTCAGATCTCATCCTTGAGTCCTTCCATCCCCTCAAGCCACATCTCCCTGTGTGGGTAAGTAAAGCTGACATCAAGGGGCACCTCACCCTATGCACCCCCATGGCAAGTGTAAGAAAAACAACCATTAATATGCCTAGACATGCCGATGACTGACCAACAGTATTCTTATCTGCCTGTGTTGCTTCTTCTGCATAGTATTGCCACTGTGTCTAAATAAAGCTTGGGGTCATGAAGAATTGGACACGACTTAATGACTAAACAACAACAACCACTTTCCAATCATTTAAGGGTAATTACTGTTTTTTAAAGAAAAACTTTTAAATTGCCATCTATTTTAATATAACTAATTTAATTATGTTTTAATATTTATAATGTATTTTGTGTTAACTGTACGTTTGTCATTTTTATTGCACTGTAAGCTATCTTGCATCCCAGTTTTTTGGGAGAAGGGTGGAGTACAAATAAATAAATAAATAAATAAATAAATAAATAAATAAATAAATAAATAAATGAATGAATGAATGAATGAATGAATGAATGAATAAATAAATAAATAAATAAATAAATAAATACAGTAGATAGATAGATAGATAGATAGATAGATAGATAGATAGATAGATAGATAGATAGATAGATAGATAGATAGATAGATAGATAGATAGATAGATAGATAGATAGATAGATAGATAGATAGATAGATAGATAGATAGATAGAATCTTTGGAGATTCCCCCAGACATTGAGCATCTCAATTTTCCAAGTCATGGATGGTGTAAGGTAGGTGAGAAAAACTGGAGAGAATTATATTGGTAATTTGTACTCTTTTATTTTACCAGTAGCAACCAGTTAAGATTGCATGTCAGTGTAGAGTAGAAAGATGTTGGTGCTAAGTTCAGAGCAAAAGAAAGGATAAATTAGGAGCTAGGTGGATGAGAAATGCTTTTCTTTCACTCCCTATGGCATAGACCTGAGGGCCTAGTCACACTTGCCAAAAGAACCTCAGTTATATTGATTAGGCATGGGGAAGAATATAAAAACGAATCATGATATTTAGTGAATATCACTGATATGTCAGATATTTGTTGCTTGGTATTCTTGAGGTGCAGAGACTCTCCTGACAAATATGAAGCAATGAATATAACCCTTTTGTATTTGTCCCTTCATCTATCCCTGTCTGCTTATGCCTGCATGGATCAGCTGCTCCTCAGGGGCATAGGCAGAGGTTTTCCCTTCAAGCGGTTTGCTGAAGCCTGGTCGAAGGGAATTCCACTCCACTGTTTACAAAGATCACTTTGTTCAGGCTTCCTCTGTTTTTCTATGCCCCTGTGGCATAGAAAGGAATGACCAAAGGAATTCCCCTTGTTGTCTTTGCAAACAGTGGGTGGGGGATCATTTCAGTTAGGCTTCCCCAGTCTATGCCACAGAGGCATAAAAGCAGAAACCTGAACCAATAGATGTCCCCCTGCTATCTTTGCAAAGACAGCAGGGTGGGGTATTGCTTTGGTCAAGCTTCATCTTTCTATGGCTTGGCAGGTATCGAAAGGCAAGGGAAGGGGGATCCAAGTGATTCCCCCACCCCTGCTGTCTTTGCCAAGTTGGGCATGGGATTGCCTCGGTCAGGCTTGCCCCACTGTCTGTGGGTCCAGCAGTCTGTCTTCTCTTTTGGCGGAAGCAGTGGCAGAGCAGAAGGAGGCAGCTGGGCAAGGTAGGCAGCAGTGGGAAGGGGTTGGGGGCAGGCTTCTTTCAATTCTTTCCAAACCTCTGTTGTACAGTCATTTATTTTTACATTCATTCCCATTTGCTATGATGATATCAATTCATGTTTTTCTATTTGAAATGTTATTGCCAGCTACACCATGGAATCAATTTATTTGCTCTCTTCTTTCCTGGGGCAATGCTGCCCCTTATTTTTAAATCTTTAACTGATATATTGATATGGCAGAAAGGGATTTCCATTCAGGAACATTTGATCTGTGGTGCAATAGAGAGGTCCACGCCTTTTCCCCTCCTCCCCTTAGTCACTTTATGGAACTTTGCAAAGGGGCACAATAAGGTTAAAAAAAGACAGAGGAGAAGCATCCCTCCTTTCTTTAGCATTCAAACCAGGAAATGTCAGTGCTCAACCTCTCATTCCAAGCGAGAGGAAAGGCTGTCTCTTTTCAGCTGATAATAAAAATAACAGGAATACATTGCTCAGAAGAAGACAGAAACTGCTGATTTGTTGATATACCTGCCAAATATTTTTTTTAAAAAAGGCACAAGTGCAGTGGCCATCAAGTGGCCACAGTACTCAGAAACTCAACCTCTTTGCAAAGGAAATAAATTGATAGGAGCATGAACACATGCTAAACTGGTAAGGAATGAATCAATACATCATCAGTACAATTTAAAACAACCCTCTCAGCAAGAGGGAAGTAAACCTGAAATAAAACACTGGCCAGGAAAAGGAATTAATGTTGTCCATGTGTCTTGTACTTGGGATTTTTTTTGAAACAATCTTTAAAGAATGGCTATATTCATATAATGGGTTCTTTTGCCCTGTGTGATCAGGCCCTGAGTCCATCTGATTAACCTGAATGGAGGGAGTCTCAGTGAAAAGACAAAGAAATAACATTTAAATCATGAAATTTAGTATCATAAGATTTAATGAATACCACCAATGTGGAAGCCTTTAATAACAGATTAGACTGGAAGTGGATGAGATGTTGGTTTTGTTCATTTTTTTATAAGGACATTCTGAATTCAGAATATTTCATCACAATTTTATGTGAATGTGGGAGAATACAGAACCAAATGATTCACCAATCCAAGCAGAAGTCAGCAACTTTCAGTAATTAAAGATTTTTCTTTCCCGTCTCAGGGATCCAAGCAACTTGCAACAATGAAAGGGCCTCCAAGGCACCTTTGGGACCATTAGGGAGAGAAATTGGGAAGGTTATTTTCTAAGAAATCACCATGGCTGATGAGATCATCAGCCTGGCATGGTGTAACTGAATGGAGACAGGATTTCAGCCTTTGTGTCTTGAGCCATCTTGATGATGTTGAATGAAGGCTGGGTGTTTGTTTTTTGTTTTCATTGACTCTTCATCTTTAACAGGTACACATAGGAGGGTACAACATGACTATTTATATACTAGAAAACAAGGCACCTATTAAGTGCAAGTGATAGGAATTTCATCTGTGTTTTTATAGGGGCATATCAATGGGAACAATTAATTTAAAAAAAACTAATATGGGAGAAGAAACTTCCAGACTCACCTATAACTAGATTAAGGGGAAATGGTGAATAATAATCCTGCCCATGACTACTAATTAAATCACCTCCAGTCTCAGAAACAATTTTGCTTCTAAATATATTAACAGGTGAGTCATGCTATAAACATCTCACCTAGATATGAGAAGAGAAGGATGATTATACATAGGTTTTTCACAACATTGTGGGGTGCTAGACAAGAATGACATGAGGCATGGGAAGAATTATTTCTCTGACATCTGTCGACTGTGCTGGTGGGGAAAACTCACCCAGTTGTTCCCACATGATCCCAGCGTGATTTACAAGATGGTTTCCTCTACACTTTCCACTTTACAGCTCATATTTGCCAGTTAATAAATGTGGCCCTAGTGAAACTCATTCTTCATGTCTCACCTCTATTTTCTTCTCTGTCTGTAGTGCAGGAGCAGATAGCCTTTGGTCTAATCTAGCGTTGATCTTTTTATGTTCCTATCGAAGTGAAAACTGCCATCAGTAATTACATTCTTACAGCAGTCTATTACAAGGACTGCATTATCACCCCAACTTCAGGTACAGTATTTCAACTTTTCAAAATATATTAAGAATACTTGCAATGGATATCTGAACTTCATATGTGAAAACCATAAGGGGAGGAAGCAGAGAAAATAAGCTTTGCATTAAAATGAACTGCTCTAGCCAAAAACCTCTGTGGCTTAGAGTAATATCTTGTCTGTTCTATGTAACCCAAGAGGTACTGCAAACAAAACAAATTTCCATATAACAAGTGGGGGAAACCTTGTCACATGTTAAGACCCCCAGGCCTCACAACATATTAGAGTATATTATAAGATAAAAAGAAACCTGCCACATTTTTCATTACTATTGACTGCAGAAGTCATGGTAGAATCAGTAGATGGTTGTTTGCATTCACACTGT
Organism: Pogona vitticeps; assembly: GCF_051106095.1. Taxonomy (NCBI): domain Eukaryota; kingdom Metazoa; phylum Chordata; class Lepidosauria; order Squamata; family Agamidae; genus Pogona; species Pogona vitticeps. The sequence goes on from NC_135783.1 coordinate 310,824,257, forward strand.
GATAGTACAAGCAGTTTCCAGAACTCATCAAAACCTGACTTTTAAGCAAACAAATAAATAAATATAGGAGGAACTCTTAATCCCCAGATACTTCCTTGGTGTGTTTTTGTAGGAGACGTGCTCTAAATGTTAATCGAAGCACCGGCACTTGCACATATATTTCATTTGTTATGTCTTGAGAAGGAAAACCAGATTTCAATTCAACATGAAACTGAATTATTGCATCAAAAATAATGGCCATTTGCATAGAATCATAAACTCAGAGAACTGTAGAATTGGACAGAATCCAAAGATCATCTGACCAATGCAGGAAAGCCACGGCTAAAGCATTCCTGACAGATAGATGGCCACCCAACCTGTGTTTAAGAACTTCCAATGAAAAATAGTAACCCCCACTTCAGATATTTCACCTTGTATCTGGCTAGAATGTGGCTTTCTCAAGCAGTTAAATAGGGAATGCCATTAAAAAAAAACAAAACAAAACAAAGAACCAAATGTTTGTGGGGTCTTTGCCACATATGAACACATGGGGAAGATTTTTGTGACTCTTGGCTCCCCTATTAAGTCACAAATTGAAGTGTTGAGCTTGTTACTTTTGTGAGCCTGTAAGGGTGCTTCTCCACTTCTCTTTTCATTGAAGAAAACCAACCCATAACTGCAGGTTAAACCTGCCAGTGACACTGCTGTTAGTTCTATGAATGAACAATTGAACAAACTAACAAACTATTGTTTAAAACTGTAGGTCATCACAATATGTCAGCAACAAAACAAACCATATATTGTACTAATATCATATACTGGTATTTACACGTAAATATGAAGTGACATAGCCTCCCTCTTTCTTTAAGATTTTTGATGCTTGGCACATGTGTTCTTTGCTGCCAAAACAAATTTTGCTACTAGTGGTTACATCTTTGCCCTCAAGCAGAATACCAAACTGAGTTGATTGGGGTGTGTGTCTAACACACAAAGGTCTAAGAATACCATTAAGAAATTGATGGGGTGCTGATATAAAAGGCAAATGCATAAATAACGTAAAAACATATTCAGCCTCTCTGGTCTACAAATACAGAATCTTTTATGAAATGGAATTCTGTCATACAGTGGTGCCTCGCACAACGAGCGCCCCGTAGAGTGATGAATTCGCTCTACGGTGACGCTTTTGCGATCGCTAATGCAATCGCAGAGCAATGCCCCCAATGGGCGAAAATCGCAGAGCGAAGGTCGGTAAGTGGTTCGCTTACCGACCTTCGCTTTGCGACCCGCCGATCAGCTGTTCCGCGGCTTCAAAATGGCCGCCGGAACAACCTAAAGGGCCGGGTGCAGCGTTTTCGCGCCCTTGGTAAGCAAGGGGAGGGAGCGAAAACGCTGCCGGAACAGCCGAAATGGCTGCGCGCAGCGTTTTCGTGCCCTCCCCTCGCTTACCAAGGGTGCGAAAACGCTGCGCCTGGCCCTTTCGGCTGTTCCGGCAGCCATTTTGGACCCGCCGGACAGCTGATCGCAGCCATTTTCATGCCCTCGTTCAGCGAGGGGAGGGCGCAAAAATGGCTGCCGGCCATTGGAGAAACATCGCTGAATGGTGAGTACAGCAGCCGATTGGAATGCATTAAACACTGTTTAATGCGTTCCAATGGGCTTTTCTGCCCCGCTCAGTGATGTTTCACATAGCGAGGGTTAATCCGGGACGGATTAACCTCGCTGTGCGAGGCACCACTGTATGTTCCCTCCACAATTGTTTATTTCATCAGGAGTTACTAGGTTCCAGTCTTTGCAGGATGAGAAAGGAAGAGAGTTTAAGCTAAAATGTCTCAATCCCACCAATAGTATGTCTAAAGAGTGCTGAAAATGCTCTTACCACTGTGCAGACATTTGTTGTTGTTTTTGTTGCCCTCTAGGGTATCAGAATACAGCCTAGTTCACCTTGACACTAACGACCAGAACTACACCCACAACAAAAACACGCTGATCACCATAATCACCCAATCTCCTGAAAAGGACAAAAGCTGTTCCCACAGCTATAAATACTCAACTCTCCAACGAACTGCAACAGAGCACAGACAGAGTTCTGACTCCTGTCCTCTGAAGATGCTGGCCACAGAGAGTGGCGAAACGGTCAGTATGTGACTTGAATACAGGGCCTGGTCAACTTGAGATAATGTTAAATTATCTTAATGCCTTAAATTCTAGGGGTGGGGACAATATACATTTAACAAGAAAAATTCTAAGCCTGCTGACCAAGTAACCTACAGTATTAGGAGGTTTCTGCTAAGAACCACATCCAGCTTTAGAATATTTGGATTATCATCAATTCAGATTAAAATTAAAAGCCGCCTAGAGTGGTTGAAATGACTAGATAGGTGGGGTATAAATAAATAAATAAATAAATAAATAAATAAATAAATAAATAAATAAATAAATAAATAAATAAATAAATAAATAAATAAATAAATAAAATTACCAGCCCACTCTGTACATGTCTGTGGACAACTGACTTGGTAGAAAGTAAAGAATAAATAGCATATTGAGGAGGAGACGAGAGGACCATGGAAGTCATCTAAATTCCTTGAATGAAAATAACTTCAAATGTTAACAAAAAGTCCTTATCTATTAATTTGGAAGGCCAACCCTGCAACATTCAATGAGATGACTTGTATAGGGAATTGGCTGAGGCATGAAGAAGGAAGTAGTCAGTGCTGTTCACTGCTTCCAGGCCTACCACCAGGATGTCAGGCAGGTCTTAGTCCTGTAAATTTGGATCCATTTTCCTTGTTCCAAACAATTGCTTCATCATATGAGTGTGAGGATAACTGTTTTTCCTGCATGAGATCTTAAACTAAGAGCTTATCATCAGCTATACGGTTAACTGCATGCACCTCAGTTGGGAGTAAAGTCATAACAATAATCTTGTCTCTCAGCTGGGGATTTATGTCAACTGCAGCTATAAAACGTTGTGTTTTGTTTTGGAAATATCTTAGCTACATTAGATTCACTTCTCTTACAGGAGAAAACTTAACAGGATCTGTTGGACATGGAGGGCTAGCGACAAGCAATGATCCCTGTGGTTCTCTTAGTAACTGTTGATTTACCAAACCAACCTCTGATGAGATTCTTGTTGAAGTACCTTGTGATGCTACAGGGCAAAAGTCTGTGGGTGGCTCTTTTTGCTGATTTTGCAAATAATTTATTATTACTTTTATTTGATTGATATACCGTCTATCTGGCAGCCTTCCAGGGCCACTCTGGGTGGTTTACACTGAAGGAGCTTCTAACTAGTCTATGGAGAATCATTTGAAGCCTGTTGGTGATATATTGTTGTTCAGTTGCAGGCAAAGTGAAATACCTATTGATTAGGACTTCCTCCTCAGAGATCATCATAGGCACCATCAGGTTTTAATCAAGAGAGTAATATCTTGCTTTCTAAGGACTCAGGGGGATGTCACTTGTATATCTATTTAAGCAATCATTACAAGAGAGGTTCTTGCTGCTATGGCCAGCAAAGTCTGAATCCTCAGATCTCATGTTATAATCCCTGAGGTCCAGATACATTAAGACATTAGATGGTGAGAGTTCCTCTTGCTTGTGTATTACTATATCCCTAAAGGCCAGTCTTTAATCAATGGCTGGATTGTAACATTCAAAAAGTGCCTCTTCAACTGCATACTTCCCTGCATCTGAGGATAGAGTGCACAATAGACATGCTTGCAAAAGTTACTTTCATCCCAAAAGTGGCATGAGTAAAAAACACATATTCAGCTTTCATTTTATGATCAGTTAACAAAAAATGCACTCCTGTATCTCCAAGGATTTGTTTAAAAATAACATTTCTTTCCTTTTGGAGTTAATTATCCATTTGGCTTTGAGAAATTAAGAAATACTAGCTTGAGTACTACCTTTATTTATTTATTTATTTATTTATTTATTTATTTATTTATTTATTTATTTATTTATTTATTTATTTATTTATTTATTTATTTAACTTGTGTGCCACCCATCTAGACATAGTCTACTCTGGGTGGCTCACAGAACACAAAGTATAAAACAATAGAAATAAATTAACAGTTAACAACACATAGATAGTAATTCAAGATGCAGGGAATAAAAAGAAAATTCAATAGTACCCTGAGGGAAGGCCTGTCTGACTAACCAAGTCTTAAGTTGGTTTTTAAAAATGCCCAGCGAGGGGGCCAAACGGATCTTGAAGGGGAGTTTGTTCCAGAGACAAGTAGCCACAGTCGAGAAGGCCCAGTGTCTCGTTCTTTCTTTCCGGACCTCCCTCGGTGTTAGGCTACCCAGTTGCCCCTCCTGATTAGAACGGGTGATACGAGTAGATCTAGCTGGGAGGAGGCGTTCTGTCAAGTATTGAGGTCCTAAACCATGTAGGGCTTTGTATGTAATCATTAATACTTTGAAATCAATGCGGAACCAAACGGGCAGCCTGTGCAAGGTGGTCAGGATGGGAGTGATGGTGTTTCCTCACCCCACTAAGAGGTCTAGCTGCCGCATTCTGCACCATTTGGAGTTTCTGCACCAATATCAAAGGTAGCCCCATGTAGAGAGCATTACGGTGGTCTAATCTCGAGATTACAAGTGCATGGACCAGAGTGGTGAGCGACCCAGCATCAAGATAGAGACACAGCTGGGCAATCTGCCAAAGATGGAAATAGATGGTTTGGACTACTGATGCCACCTGAGTTTCCATGATGAGCGCCTGGTCCAGCTGGATCCCCAAGCTGCGAACCTTACTCTTCGCAGTAAGAGTCACCTCCCCCAAAGAGAGGGAGTTTCCCAAACCGCTGATGGTTGGTCCGCCCACCCTCAGGACTTCCGTTTTGTCCGGATTCAACCTCAGCCCATTTTCCTGCATCCATTGCAATACAGACCCAAAACAGCACTGCAGGGACAGAACAGCATCCACTGTAGTTGGAAAAAAGGAGATGTAGATCTGCGTGTTTTCAACATATTGATGGCACAATGCTCCACACCCCCTGATAACCTCACCCAGCGGCCTCATATAGATATTAAGCAGCATTGGGGAGAGGGTCAAGCCCTGCAGAACTCCACAATTGAGGCTCCACCTGGCCGAGTCACTCTCCCCAAGCTGAACTCTCTGAGGACGATTCCCCAGGAAGGACTGGAGCCAGGCCTGCGCCAGGCCACCAATTCCCAACTCGGAGATCCTCCTGAGGAGGATACCGTGGTTGACAGTATCAAAGGTCATCTAACAGGGTGACCAATGCTGTTTCTGTACCATGGCGCGGCCTGAAGCCCGACTGGAATGGATCCAAGGTGTTTGTTTCATCCAAATGTGCCTGAAAGCACCATAGATGTATTTGGTAACTGGATTAGTTTGTCTTTGAAAGGAATCTCATTTACATGTATATTGGTGATCAGAGATTGAATCTTAGTTGGTAATTCCAGGCTGGATGGATTAAGAGACAAAAGATCCATAACTGCTGCCTGTGGATTAAGGACCTTAAAAAGGGGTAAACCTTGCACTGTATTTGGTAACTGAGTTAATTTGCCTTTGGCAGGAGTCTCATATGTATCTATACTGATGATCAGAAATGGAACATTAGATGGTAGTTCCAAATTAGATGGATTAAGGGACAAGAGATCCATAATTGTTTTTTGTAGATTAAAATTTTCAGTTACTGGAGGAAGTAGGGGGAGCACATGGCACTTCAGTGGTCTTTCTTTGTAGCTTCTGAGGCTTCCTTATCTGATTATTTTGTGTTTCAAGCAGTTGAAATGATGTCTTGAAATTAAAGTTACAATGAGAGGAAATTTGTTTATTCATCTTCCTTCTGGTTGGCTTTCCAGTTCTTTTATAACTCTTTTGATTTTCACTTTTTTATTTGGTCTTCTTTCCTCCCATCCTTCTTTCTCTCTCCCCCACCCCAAATTATTGAGAAGATGAGGGTTTTTTCCTGATCCTAGCTCTATAGGTTTGATATCTTTCTCCACACCATTCAGAGGCTCAGTGGAAGCCTCTCCATGGCGCAGCTTAACAGAAATTCGACCTTTAGACTTAAGGCGTTTGCACAACTAGCCACAGCTGCTAGTACAGCACAACTGGCAGGCACTACAAGTAACACCCAAGGAAGTCTAGTATAAAATAAAGTGAGGAGTATTGGACTGTCAAATCAATACTCAGGGTGGAAAAGATAAATTAGCAGACTTTGCGATAGAATGCAGAAGTAGAAGCAACAGCAACAAAAATTCCAACATAACAGCTGCAAGCTAGCAGGTTAATAACTTGAGAAGAAGAATCCAACATGCAAATAACTTCTTATATTTCAATTTAAGTAGTGCAGTCCAGTCAAGAGCAATGGGTAAACAGCTGGGGTATCTTTCCCTTATCAAGTTAGAAAACCAATTTTTTGATAAAAACCTGGTGTCTCAGGCATTGTTCCAGCAGCTCCTTAGTAATAACTTCGGGATCCACGGCTTCAAAAACGTTGCAGAAGACATAACTATAAGCTTATCTAAAAAGGCTTTACATTAAAAACCATGTAAAAACTGTATAAAAGGGAGCTAGATTTTTTTTAAAAAAGCTACAAAAACTATATTAAATATAAAGGTGCACTTCCACTCACTACTGAAACTGGCAGTGTTCCTTCCCCACTTGTCCTTTTGTTAAAGAAAACCAAACCATATCTAGAAGTGAAGCTACTATTGCCCATCCGGCCTGGAGTGATGAGGCTCAACACAGGAAATGGGTTAAACATTGGCCACACTTTATTGAACATTAATATATTAACACAAAATTCCCCTTTCAAAAGGGGGCCTAACGGAAGGCGGAGTCATGCTGTGTGCCTGGGGCTGGCCTTGCCCCAAACACAAGCCTTAACTGTGGAGTTCCAGTAAAATCTTGAAGCCCCCCAAAGACGCAGCCTGAAGGAGCTTCAGGACTCAAGACGATCCGTGCCCCAGGGGACCCCCACCTCCTCCCTGTCCCAGCACTGAAAGCAGCAAGCATTCAGCACTGTGAGGTGGGATAGCTCACACCCCTATTGGGTGCCCGGTTGAGCTCACCTTCAAATTCATGACTTCCGCTACTACCCGCCACTGCATAGGGGCTACACAGTATGCCCCATGCCCCCACCATTGCTGAACTTTCAGACCTCTGAATATCATACAGAAATAACTTCAGGCCCATGCCAGATAAATGGATACCATCACTCCAATACAACTCAGGGTGCTGCATGAGAATGTCTGGGTGTGCCACCATGGACCCAGGATCAGCTGTGATCACTCTAGCAATATCATGCTACACTCTGTCAATACACTTTGGGTCACAATCAAACTGACCATAAAATGCAGTGGAGGGAAATAGGCTTCTTCTTCTTCTTCTTCTTCTTCTTCTTCTTCTTCTTCTTCTTCTTCTTCTTCTTCTTCTTCTTCTTCTTCTTCTTCTTCTTCTTCTTCTTCTTCTTCTTCTTTACTCTTTTGTGGCTAGCCAAGCCTCAGGTTCCTTCTGACATCCCCACTCTTTCCCTGCCTTTTTTTTTTTTAATGTGGGGACAACTGCTCAGCGCTCTCCCACCCAAGACTTCAAACCATTGGGGTGTGTGGCAACTGCATTACCCTCAAACATTTCCTCTTCGCCTCATTGCCCAAGGCCATGATGCTGCCTTTGCGAATGACTTTTGATGAAAGGTAAGATGGAGGGGGCAAGCAGCCTCTTAAAGGATCACCTTAGCCCCCACCCCATCTCACCACTCTGCATGCTGTCTTGCACGTGCCTCGCCTGAGCGGGCAGGCAAAAAGAGCAGTGACGTGGTTGTTGTTTCTACCATACCATGTTTTACAGCAACCAGTGCAATACTGCATGTGAGATTGTGATCTCTATTTGGAAAGCAGGAATGAAAATGAAAAGAATATTCACTGAATCCTGTGTTCTTATTGATTTGGATTGTTTCAACATGATAAGTCAACAAGAAGTCTTAAAGAAACTGAGATTCCTCACTTAAGCTGAGAGCAAGTCAAAGAGCCTTCTTTCCAGTAATCTCTGCAAAACATATCAGCTATCTTTTCCCTCTGAGAATCATAAATCACCAACCTACACTTCTGGCACAGAGCAACTTGATAATTCTGAAGGGAGGTAAAATCAATTATCTAGTTGTTCAGGTTCTTAAACAAAGCAGAAGCCATCTTGGTTTGGGGCAACATAAGCAATGGTGGGCAAAAACTGGCATTTCTGCACAAAATGCCATTCTCTAGCAGTGCGTGAACCATGTCATGAGCATCAGTAAGTTCCTCAACATCCTTGACACTGCGGAGGAGAGTGTTGCAGTTCCTCATCTTCCCAAGTGAGAATGAGATAAACAAGGATTTAGATCCTTGGTAGAAACAACAGGGTTGCTACTGTGGAGTCTGCATGAAGTGATTGCTTGTGGCTACCCTGTAGAAATTTGTGCATCAGTGTAGCTGAATATCTATGTTTTCCTTGATACTTCACCTTGAGCACACAGTGGTTACACAAACAGCACTCTTTGTTCACCTTGATCCAAACCTTTTTGTAATGACAGCTTATAAGCCTTTATTTTGAGTAGCTGTATTTTTAGTTTTTTATCATTCGTTATATGCTTCTTCCTTTACCTTACATGGTTTACCTTGCTTTTGGATCAGGATTGATTGTTTCCTTTTGTTTGTGTAACCGCAAGATCAAATCAAGCCTGAACTCTTGCTAAAAACTGGGATGACTAAACTGAGGCTGTCATAGATTGGACATCTCATGAGAAGACAGGACTTACTGGAAAAGGCTAAAATTGCTGGGGGACAGTGGAAGACTGCAGGAAAGAAAAACTGAATACAGGATGAATTGACTAAACCAATGAAGCCACAGCCTCGAGTTTGGAAGACTTGCAGGGATGATAATGATAGGACCTTTGGACAGTCATTCATTCATTCATAGATCTGCTACGTCGGAGCCAGCTTGATGGCACATGACAAAAAGAAGCCACTGGCAATGGTGCGGCTAAAAAATATTGTAAATAAATAAATAAAATAAATTAAAAAAATAAAATAACCACTCCATCTTTCCTGTCCCTTAATGTTTAGCCTCTTTCTGATATTTGGGAAGGCCTGAGCCTCTACTTTTATCATAAGAAAAAAGCACCATATTAAAATATTCAGTTCTGGAGTCAGCTGTCCCTGAAAATGTTAGATTCCAGCATCCTAACTAGCCCATTGCTAGTGACGGGTTATGTTGTATTTCAGCACCATGTGGGGAGTCATAGGTTCCTCATTCCTGCTCTAGACAATAAGAAGAGCAAAGAACTCAGCCCACATTAAGGAAGAAGAATCATCATTCTGAACTTGTTTAATCTTCAGAGTACCAGTGATAGAGCAACCTTTCTAATGGTTTTTAATACCCGAGAAAGCTGCTGATACAAGGTTTGTTTGTGATATATTAAATGGAAGGAATTTATTCTGTGTGCTCTCAGCACATGCGATTTTGAAGAAAAACAACAACAATGAAATATAATAGTATTATCTTGCTTTTTCTCCACATCTGTGCCCTCATCTTCAGGTTCATCCAGCAATGGTACAGACAATAAAAATTAACATTTTCAACCATCCTTGCATTTGGAACTGATCAGATAGTTCATGCTGAATAATTTATAGCTTCTTTTTTGTATGCATAAATAATCAGCTAAAAATTATTCCAACTTGTTGTTTTGAATTAGTTGTTAAACACTTTCCATGAATTATTGTTGGTCTGTTACACTCCCATAAGCAGCTAACAGAGAGTATTTCATATCCACACAGGCTGCCATTTTGTAGAAAATAATCCATGCATAAGTAAGTGCCATTGATTTCCATGGACTTTCAAGCAGCTGGCTGCATGCAGAATTGTAGCATCAGCTCTGGTTCAAAGCCTCTTATTTCCTGTTCCTTGACTCTGATCAACCAACCATTGATTCTGAGAATGAGGTTTTTTTACACTAGTTTAAGTTTCTCCTGAAATTCTGTTATGAATCTTCTCATGATAAATGAAAAATGTGGGATGCTACCACTGATACTGAAGGAACATACTACAATTAGTAATAATGTAGGGAGAGAAGCAGTGGTGGGATTCAGCAGGTTCGCACCGGTTCTGCAGAACCGGTACTTAATGTAGTATCAGTTCTGCAGAACCGATTGTTGGGCTTCTGTATCCCGCCACTGCTCCCTTCCCTTCCCTCCCTGCTTTCGCTTCACCCGCCTGGGTCTCTCTCTGCCGCAAGCCGTGCTGCTTCAGCAGCCACCCTGGCCCTCATCTGCTGGCTGCGCAGGGGCTCCACAAGGCTGCCACAGGGCAGGGGCCCCTCTGCCATGCCTGGCAGGTGCTCGCAAGCAGGATCCAACCCGCCTCTGCGCGGGAGAAGAAGAAGCAGGGGGAGGAGGAGAGGAAGAAGAGGCGGAGACGAGCGAGCAAATGGGCGGGCCGGTGGGTGGGACCCTCCCTGGGAGCTGCAGCAGCAGCTGCCGCCGCTTCCTTTCCTCCTCCTCCTCCTTCTCAGTGGTGTTTGTCATCTCTGCTGCTGTGAGGTCCCTACCATTTTTGTCCTTTATCATGTCCATCTTTGCACAAAAGTTTCCTTTAATAGCTCCAATTTTCCTAAACAGATCTCTGGTTTTTCCCTTTCTATTATTTTCCTCTATATCTTTGCACTGTTCATTTAAGAAGGCCCTCTTGTCTCTCCTTGCTATTCTTTGGAAGTCTGCATTCAATTTTCTGTAACTTTCCCGATCTCCCTTGTATTTTGTTTCCCTTCTCTTCTCTGCTATTTGTAAGTTCTTCAGGCACTCTGTCCACCAAATCTAGTTCCTTAAAACTGATCTTCACTTCTACTGTGTATTCATAAGGGATTTGGTTTAGATTATACCTGAGTAGCCCAGTGGTTTTTCCTACTCTCTTCAGTTTAAGCTTGAATTTTACTATGAGACGCTGATGATCAGAGCCACAATCAGCTCCAGATCTTGTTTTTGGTGACTGTATAGAGCTTCTCCATCTTTGGCTACAGAGAATATAATCAATCTGATTTCGGTACTGCCCATCTGGTGATGTCCACATGTAGAGTCGCCTCTTGTGTTGTTGGAAAAAAGTGTTTGTGATGACCAGTTTGTTCTCTTGACAAAACTCTATTAACCTTTGCCCTGCTTTGTTTTGAACTCCAATGCCAAACTTGCCTGTTTTTCCTTTTATCTCTTGACTCCCTACTTTAGCATTCCAGTCCCCTAGAATGAGAAGAACATCTTTCTTTGGTGTCAGTTCTAGAAGATGTTGTAAGTCTTCATAAAGGTAAAGGTTCCCCTTGACATTTAGTCAGTCGTCTCCAACTCTAGGGGGTGGTGCTCATCCCCGTTTCCAAGCTGTAGAGCCAGCATTTGTCCAAAGACTATTTCCATTGTCATGTGGCCAGCATGACTTAGACCCGGAATGCTGTTTACCTTCCCACCGAGGTGGTCCCTATTTATCTACTCACATCTGCATGCTTTCTAACTGCTAGGTTGGTGAGAAGCTGGGACAAAGCGACGGCAGCTCACTCCATCACGTGGATTCGATCTTACGACTGCTGGTATTCTGACCCTGCAGCACAAAGGCTTCTGTGGTGAATTATTACACTACCTTTCGGTATATCTTTTGATATAGTTAAAATGGTCATTAGGACATAGAACCTGTTGTTAATTTATTTGAATCCCAACAATGAAGAGAAGGACCATATTTTGAGAAGAACTAACTCAATGGCAGTACACATACTTTTCATACAGGTTCCAGGTCCACATTCAGTCTTCAGTCCCCAGCATCTCTACTGAAAAAAGATCATATAGCACAGAATGGGAGAGAGATGTCTTCCTGAAAAGCTAGCTTACCATGAGGTGCAGAAATGTGCTGATCAGAGTGTTGTGGTGCAGTCTGGCATCCCCTAACTTGACTTCTAGTTGAGCAATGAGACTTTTTTTTTTCATGCTCCACAACACACATTGAAAAGGAAGCCTCCATCTTGCTTGGCTTGCAGCAGATTGCAAAAGTGTTGTGTGTGGCGCTGAAGATAGATATTGTTGTTGTTTATGGCACTTTTGACACTGAGTCCTTGAGGCTGGGATAATGTGACTATCACACTACAGCCATTCAACAGAAATGTAGAATAAGAATGTTTCTGTTTGTCCTCTTTTCTGTTTCTATTCTATATAAAAGCAGAGGTTTCTGTCAGGAATTGTCAAAAGTCAAATACCAGATGCTGTGATACTGTTGGAAGAGAAATCTGATTGAATGCCAAATACAAAATATTCAGCAGATGACTCCACATCAGAATTGCCAAAAATTGGATCTGAGGAAGAAATATCTGATCTCAATGAGGGACAGAGTTTTTTTTTTTTCACTCTTTCAGCAATTTGCTGAAGTGGCCATTTGATCTTACATTTGAAATTTGTTTTAGTATTTATCACAGGTCTAAACTTTTGCAATGCACATAATTTATCCTTGTCACTTGATGGCATGACAAATTTACCACTTTCCTTACTTTTAGCTTACTTTTATCCCTCAAGAATATGTAAATTTTAAAATGCTAATTTTTGTATCAGATGTATCTATCTGTATATGTAGAATTAACTTTTAAAGAAACCTCTTTTAAAAGAAAACTGTGTACGAAAGTATGAAAGGTTTGAGGATCTGTTACAATCTTTTCAACATCTGTTCTGAAACCTAATATAATCATGCACTTAATTTTTTTAAAGCAAAGCAGGCTGCTTATATACTGCCCCACAGAGCTGAAAGCACTTTCTGGGAAGTTTACAATTTAAATATGCCTGCTACACAATGCCCCTCTCCTGCAAGCTGGGTACTCTATTTACCAACTTTGGAAGGATGGAAGACTGAGTGAACCTTGAGACAGCTACCTAGGATTGAACCCCAAGTCATGAGCAGAGTTTTGGCTGCATTACAGCAAATTTGCCACTGTGTCACAATACTCCATTTCATGCAGTGTCACTAGACTCTAGATCTATTATCATCTGATTCTCTCAAATATTTGGATTCCACTCCAAATATTTATTTACTTACTTTTAAAAAAAATACATTCCATCCTTTATCCATTAGGTTCAAGGATGAGTTGCAGCAGAAATCAGTAATACATTCTTTTGTACAATGACACACTAAAAATATACCACAATCTACCCAAAGACAGTTGTTGACAAGACATCTTATGAAAACAATCTAGGTAAGACAAGAGATGGGCACTAATCAGAAAAATGGTAATTTCATTTTGATTCATTATTCAGCAAGATTGATTACTTATGAATTACAAATTTATTATTTTTGTGATGAATGGACAAATCAATTTGTCAATTCAATTTTAACTTTAACAACCTAGAGACACAAAATTTTCAGAGAAGTTTCCCCATCTCTCCTCTACAAGCCCTGTATGTTTTGTAAGTTTGGATTTTGGACTTCTGACTTATACACCCATAAGAGGGCTCCACAGGAAATTTCTCCCTAGGCATCTAGAGACATCAAAATTACAGAGTAGCTTCCCCAGATTTTCTTCTACAAGTCTTCTAGGTTCAGTGAAAATTTGGTTTCAGACATCCATGTTATATACCCACAAAATGGGTCCCCCATGAAAGTGCCCTTTAGCAGCTGACTTAGAAAAACACAATCTTCCCCAAACTTGGAGGGATTATAGAGGAGAGGATGGAGAAGCTTCTCTGTGATTTTGGTGTGTCTATGTGCCTGGGGAAACCTTCCTGGGGTGGCTTGTTATGGGTGCATAGCTTGCACATTTGAAACACAATCTTCCCCAAACCTGGAGGGATTGTAGAAGAGAATCCAAGGAAGCATCTCTGCAAGTTTAGTATCTCTAGGTGCCTTGGGGGGGGAATATATAGGCAAACAAATCAATGAATCAAAAATTGCAAAAAATCATTGATTTGTGATTCATCGGAGGCATTGATTCGTACAAATCCAAATCAATTAATTAGCGATTTTCCAACAAATTGGGTGGTGTTTTTTTTAATTCATGCCCATCTCTACTCCTGACCTCTAATAAACGGAGGAGGAGGAGGAGGAGGAGGAGGAGGAGAAGAGGAGGAGGAGGAGGAGGAGGAGGAGGAGGAGGAGGAAGACTTGGTTTGTCAAATATTTGTTGCTATAATGAACAAAACAAGAATTCAGGTAGCTAATATATTCATGGCATAGCCTTGTTTGGCATGATAATTGCAAACACATTGGATACATTTTTAAATAACAAAAGATCTAGCTTTTTGAACATATTCAGCATGTGGCAGAGAATGACAAAGATGGTTGGTATCACTCACTCACTTATTCTGTGTGATATAAATAAAATATAAATAAAATAAATAAATAAATAAAATAATAATTACTCTTTGGTATCCACTGCAAACAAGCAAAGTCTCCCCTTCTACTCAAGCGACAGAGACCCAAATCCATTCAGTCTACCCTGAACAATGAGAGAAAGAGAGAGACTGCTAGCTTTGAGTAGTCTTGAATAAATAATAGTCTTAATTGGACCTTAACAACAATTTTAAATGTATGTAACTCACTTGGAATCTGGGCCATATTACTATATTTAGTGTGCCAGATTGGGTTGGCAGGAGTTTTCAATTATTCCCTGAGGGAAGGAAAAGCGGATAGAGATTAAAACCTATTTTGCTCTGTTAATCCTTTTTGTACTGTACATTCCCACCATATCTCTTGCCAGAAATTGACTTTGTGCTAGGAAAATCTCATGCCTTTCATCAGGGTGTTCAAATAACTCAGTGCACTTTTCCTTCCTATGTTAATAGGCAGAAGGAAAATAGTCCACTTTTAACACTGTGGTTTCAATAGTTATTCACTATAGGATAGGAAGAGGTCACTATCAGTGTTGCAAAGAGGTATGCATATTTCTGCAGAAAGCAAAGGGTAATAAACCGATTATTCTGCAAACAAATCTAAAGTCAACATAAATCTAAATTCAGCACTCTTAACAGTGAACATTTGGACTTTATTCCTTTTTTACCTTGTTTCATCTTCATATTAAAAAGCTTACATCAAATTTGTTAATAAGCTTGCAATCGAATTTATTAATAACACAACAATTCATATATTATTATTATTATTATTATTATTATTATTATTATTATTATTATTATTATTATTATTATTATTATTATTATTATTATTATTTGATTGATTTTAATTTTGCACTGGATATTGTAATTGGGATTCTCTTATTTTATAACATGGTATTTTGTATATGTAGTCTTTGTTTTAGAAGTCTGATATTATTTAGTGTATTTTCTGTTTTTCCCCCTTCTTCTTCTTCTTCTTCTTCTTCTTCTTCTTCTTCTTCTTCTTCTTCTTCTTCTTCTTCTTTTGATTTGACATGGAGCGGAAGGCCTGCCTGCCTGCGAGGGGCCCCTGAACATCCCGGTGATCACTGGTAGAGGGAGATATGGCATTGGCACAGTCCCTACTCATGTTAGAAGAACAATGAACAGATGTTTGACAGCTGTTCATTGTTCTGAGACTGTGTCCAACCCCCAGTACCGAGGTAGCCAGCCAGCCAGCCTTCCACTCTATCCCTGCTGCTGTTGAATGCCATGTCTGTGTCCAGTAAGGCCCAGGTAATTCACGACCTTATCCTGGAGGAGGATGCAGACCTGGCATGCATAACCGAGACATGGATTGGCGGGGAGGGGGGTCTTCCCTTGGCTCTCATCTGTCTGCCCGGTTATGCCGTCCAGCATCAGGGTAGACTGGAGGGGCAGGGGGAGTAGCCATTGTTTATAAATCCAGCTTACAGGTTACTAGGTGCTCCTCGGTGGTTAAGCCGGGTCTAGAGGCACTCCACGTGTCGATTGGGGCCAGGGATGGTATTGGGATTTTGCTGTGTTACCGCGCTCTCTGCAACCCAGCCACTTCCCTTCCAGAGCTGGCCGACTTTGTCTCCGCGGCATTGTTGGGATCCCCAAGGCTCTTGGTCTTGGGTGATTTCAACGTGCATGCGGGGGCCAGCTCTTGAGTTCCTGGAAACCATGGCTTCCTTGAACATGTCCCAACATGTCAACAGCCCCACCCATGTGGGTGGCCATACGTTGGACCTGGTCTTTTCCACCAATTGGAGTGAGTGTGGTCTGGTGGTGACCAACCTTGTGTCATTCCTCTTGTCATGATCAGATCACCATCTGGTAAAATGTAACATCTCTGTGGCTCTCCCCCCTTGCAGGGAGCAGGGACCTATTTCTATTGTCCGCCCTCGAAGACTACTGGATCCGGTTGGATTCCAGGATGCCATGAGAGGTGTTACGGCTGACCTGTCTAGCACTCCTGTCGACGTCCTGGTTGACAGCTGGTCTACTGCTGCCACCAGGGCCATAGACACGATCGTGCCCAAATGCCCTCTCCGGCGCAGAACTCGCCTGGCGCCCTGGTTTAACCAGGAGCTCCGAGCTCTGAAGTGACATAGGAGAAGGCTAGAGCGTAGGTGGAGGAAGAACCCAATGGATTATAATAGGATAGCTGTCAGGGTCGCAACTAACCTTTACCTGTCTAAGGTAAAGGCTGCTTGTCGAACTTACTTTGCTAACCGGATAAGCGAAGCATCCAACCAGCAGGCGGAGTTATTCCGTATAGTGTGCGACCTATCCGGAACTGTTCCTGGTGATAGGCCTCCCCCTAGTTTCTCACCTGACCAGTTTGTAGCCTTTAAAAAATCTAAAGTGGAGGCCATCCGCCAGGACCTCTCTCCTTTTTTGAACACAGTGAGTTGAGCAGAGATGTCCAGCGCTCTGTCTTGCCCGGGAACTTTCAACACCTTTCAGCCTGTCACACCTGATTCTGTGGCCAGGTTGCTTGATCGCTGTAGAGCCACCACCTCCTCCTTGGACCCTTGCCCGGCCTGGCTAATCAAAGCAGTCAGGCCGATAACAACAGAATGGGCCACTGCTATAATAAATGGGTCTTTCCTTGAGGGCAGGTTTCCTTCTGCCCTCAAGGAGACACTCATCAGGCCCATAAGAAAGAAACCTAGTTTGACGGCGGGTGAAATTGGCAATTATAGGGCCGTCGCCAATGTTTCTTTCATGAGCAAAGTGGTCGAGAGGGTGGTGGCTGACCAGCTTCAAGCACATTTGGATGAAACAGATGCCCTGGATCCATTTCAGTTGGGCTCCAGGTACTGAGACGGTATTGGTCGCCCTGTACAATGACTTGTTGAGGGAGGCCAACAGAGGTAAAATATCTTTGTTGGTCTTCTTGGCGGCCTTCGATACCGTTGATCACGGTATCCTCCTGGGGAGGCTCTCCGAGCTGGGTATCGGTGGCTTGGCTCTGGCCTGGTTCCGTTCCTTCTTGGAGGACCATCCCTAGAGAGTGCAGCTTGGGGAGAGTGTCTCGGCCTCGTGGAACCTCAAATGTGGGTTACACAGGGGTCGATTATCTCCCCAATGCTGTTTAACATCTATATGAGGCCGTTGAGTGGGGTCATCAGGGGGTGTGGAGCATCATGTCATCAATATGTCATCACTAGCTGCAGGTGATGCTGTCCTGTCCCTCCAGCGCTGCCTGGAGGCCATACTGCAATGGATGCAGGATAATGGGCTGAGGCTGAACCCGGACAAGACAGAAGTCCTGAGGGTGGGTGGCGCTGTGGCTGGTGGCTTGGGTGACTGTCTCTCATTGGGGGGGGGTGACCCTGGCCGCGAACAGTGGGGTCCGCAGCCTGGGGGCACACCTGGACCCAACACTCACCATGGAAACACAGGTGGCGTCGGTAGTCCGCACCACCTTTTTTCATCTTTGGCGGATTGCCCGGCTGCGACCTTACCTAGACACGGGGGCGCTCACTACTTTAGTACATGCGCTCGTAATCTCTAGATTAGACTACTGTAACACGCTCCATGTGGGGCTTCCTTTGAAGCTGATGTGGAAACTTCGGGTGGTGCAGAATGCAGCGGCCAGACTCCTTACTGGAGTGTGAAAATTCCAACATATCTCTCCTACTCTGGCCATGCTGCACTGGCTGCCCATTCGTTTCCGCGTTGACCTCAAAGTGTTAATGCTTACATATAAGGCCCTAAACGGTTTAGGACCTCGATACCTGGCGGAATGCCTGCTCCCACCTAGATCTACTCGGATCACCCGTACGAGCCAGGAGGTGAGGCTGAGGAGCCTAACGCCGAGGGAGGCCCGGAAGAAAAGGACACAAAATCAGGCCTTCTCGGCGGTGGCTCCTCGCCTCTGGAATAACCTTCCTCCGGTGATTCGTGCGGCCCCTACGCTCGGCACTTCAAGAGTCAATTAAAAACATGGTTATACGTTCAGGCCTTCCCTCCTGTCAATATTTAACTCTTTTTTCCCTTCTATATTTACTATTGTATGTGTTTAGACTGTTTGTAATATTCTTATGTTGTATTGTATACATTTCTGTTGGAAGCCGCCCAGGGAGGTCGACCAGACCAGATGGGCAGAATATAAATAAATAAATAAATAAATAAATAAATAAATAAATAAATAAAATTGCAAAAGCAATATAAGTAGTTATTTTATGTTCAGAATAGTCAGGCCTCAGGTCTGCAAATCACAATTAAAAATCATGATATGAACTCCTGCTGCTTTTACACTTGATTTCTGTGTGCAATCATGCTGTTCAACTTTGCTTAGTCTGTCTTGTCTCTCTCTCTGACTGCCAGGACAAGCTGAATGGTCTTATGTTTCTTTTAAAGACCAGAAGGGAGCATCACTCAGGATTCTAAGCTGTCTGGATATTACCCCAAATGGATTTCTATTCTTTATATCTTGAGGAGAGGGACCATGAGAGAGAGAGGCATAGAGAGAGAGAGAGATCCCAGCCAGACTACTGACAAGAAGACCATACACCAATAATTTTGGGTAAAGCACTATTCATGTAATATTTATTGATGAGACATAAGACATAGGATATAAGGCAAAAGATAAGGCCTCTCTTTCATACTTCCCATTCACACAAGATACTCACTCATCCAGAAGGCCCTTCTCTGAGGGTGATCAATCCTCAGAAAGGGTGATGAGGGTTGTTCCAGCGCTGTTCCGAAGCCTACCTGTCTTTTCCTGGGTCACCCTTCTTATAGGTCTTTTCCTTGTGGGCTGTGTTAATGGGCTAAACCTGGGCTGGCAGAAGCACACGGGGGGGGGGAACCCTGGCTTCCTGGGCAGATACAATCTCTTGTCATGCAGGAATGCTACCTTTCGCGTGTAGAGTTTGTTCCATCTGCCACAGACTTGACTTCAGCTAGCCTGCTTCCTCTTTCTAAAGCTTGCTTTCTCCAGTTTTAGTTATATTTGGACTTCTTGCTCCAGTTCACTTCCCTCTTGCCTGGGCACAACAACTGCAAAAATCCAAACCTTTGCCCACACAGATGTCTCTTATTAATAACGAAACTGTCTCTGCAACTTGCATTTTCTTTTGAAGCTCTGTATTAGGCACACTATCCCATCTTCTCTTGCAATTTCTCCATCTTCTTCTCAGGTCTGGGGTGCTGGTCTTTCTGGAACCCCCACACACATTGTCATACTCTGTCACTCATAACATGGATAGTCAGACATCTTTGGCTACTAATGAAAAGTCCTTGCTCTGTGTCTCTGTGTTTCTCATATAGTGGAAGACTGTAAATGAAGCAGGACCCTTCCTTATTCATGTAACCTTAGCCCTAGAGCTAAAATTCTTCCAAGGTGCAATTTTTATTATAGAAAATACATAGAATATTCCTTTACAGGGAGAAAGGCAGGGCATGTATGTATGTATAATTAAAAAATGTAGACTTTCAGTATCATCCTAGTTTACATCATTCGGAGGATATCCGATTTGGTGGGTTTGGGGAACAGTTTTCAGATCACTCGGGGGGGGGCACAGGGACCACCAAAACTGAAAAAATGAAAAACATAAATATGACAACAGCAACACCAACAAACCCAGAACCAGATGGAAGTTCCACTCTAATTTTGAAAAAAACTGGCATCTTAGGGTTTTAAATGCTCCAGGTGGGGAGAAGACTTGACTGCAGTATTTAAAACATAAATTACTGCTCCTGGCCAATTTCAAAAGTGGGAATTCAATTCTTCCTTCCTTCCTTCCTTCCTTCTTGTTGGGGGCTGTGGGGTATCAAAGGAATCTTATGAGCCAAGTGATGGAAAAACAGACTTTGGTCTCTATGCAGCCCCAGGATCACACTTGACCCTCTGTTATTTGATGCACTGTCACCTGTGGAGTAATGTTCCTATATTTCAGCTGGCTAGATAGCTCAGTTTAGGCATCTGACTGCAGAGCCATAGTTTGGGAGTCTGATTCTCTATTGTGCCTCCTGTGAGTAGAGCCAGGCAGTGTGACTATGGGCAAGCTGCACAGTTCCAGGGTGCTCCCAGAATAAAGGAACAGTAAACCACTTCTGAGTGCTCTCCACCTGGAAAACCCGGAAAGAGGTCACCATAAGTCTGAACTTACTTGACAGCACATGATTATTATTAGTATCATTATTATATCTCAGCCCCTTGTCATTTACATTTAGCATTCTGCACAAAACACTTAGCATAAAACAGAAGATTATACAATGAAATAACCCTTTAACTAATGTGGGGAGCTTTTTTGTATTTCCATAAATGTAACATGTCGGCATAATTCCCCCGAAACAAATCTGATCCAATGATAAAGATGTAAGTGACAATTCAGACTTGTTTTGTTAAAATAAAAACAAACCTGAGTTTTTTTTAAAAAAATTCAGAATTATTCATTTTTGTCACTAGGATGATTCTCAGTCCCAATAAATCTTAATATGTTGGGATTTTTTAAAAAGTCACATGGGATTTTTCAGACAAAACCAGTAGAGGGAAGCAAAAGTCTTCTGACACCGACCCATTGTTTTGACTTTGTGACATGTTGCTATCCCAAATTAGATTGAAACTTCGTTTAGGGTAGAAGAAAGTGAGCAGAAACCATTTGTGCCTGTTTATTAGTAGGTCTGGATGAAGATTTTCATATCAAATAAAATCCATGTGTAGGTAGGAATTCTTTGAGATACATAGTTCATAGGTCAAGAGGAGCTTTATAGAACATTTTTATAACACCAATGGATGGTGCAGCCTTTTTAAGCAACAAAACATGAGATGGCTATTTCCAAACTACTAACATACAACATGCATTCATTTTGTAAGCTAGTAAATGCCCATACATAATCATTGTATACAGTATCCTTCTGTATCTGAAGAGGAATAATTGAAAAGCAATTATTTGCAATGGCATGAAAGAACTTCAATTCTGTGTATAGTGCCCAGTCACATGGTTTAGACAATGACTTTGAATCATCATGTTAATTTTTTCTGATTTCTACCACCTGCATGGTATTATTGCTAATATTTTCAAGTGCAAATATTTGTTGTTGCTATGTGCTCTCAAGTCAAGGTCTTCAAAATGTCTTGTCCTCAACAATTCAATTCTTGCAAACTCAAGCCTTTGGCTTCCTTTAGGTAGCCAATACATTTCATATTTGGTCTTCCTGTTTTCTTGTTGCCTTCAACATTAACCAGCATTATTGGTTTTCCGGATAATCTTCTCTTCTCATGATGTGCCTAAATTAGGTCAACCTCAGTTTCAACATTTTTGTCTCCAATGGAAATACAAGTCAAAGATTCACATATCTGATGATGGGACAAGAAAGCCTCGGATTCTGAAAGAATTCTGAATACAAGGAGTTTTACTCTGCTCCAGTCTCACAAAATCATAGAAGTTGATGCACAATCTCTTTGTATGGGTAAGGAGCCATGGAATCCTCTTTTATACATGGTAATAAGAACACACACACACTGTGGATCATTTTGGAGGTGCTGCAGTTTCATGAATCTCATAGTGTGATCATATGGAGAAATAATGTAGATTGCAATTTGGACTGCTTGTGGAGTGATCTGGTGTGATCTATTTCCCAGCAATCACACAACACATAGTGAAATGCACTCCAGCTTACCACCAATCTGTGCCCAAGCTGGACCAAAAAGTTGCAAGCCTTCTACTTTTGGTGGCTGTGATTCCTCCACAGACAGAAGAGTGGCTTTGAAGCTGAACACGTCTGTTAAAGACACCCTTCCCTGTGCAAGGCATTACCTTTGCAGCCATCAGATTGCATGCTCAGTTGGTTACCACAGCTACCAATATTCCTACTAAACCAAGTGTCTTTTTACAATTATAAGAAGATTTGAGTCTTTTTAGTGGAAGAACTTCATTATCATTATCAACAGCAGGAGCAGGAGCATCACCAATTACGAGTAAATATAAGTAGGATTATTTGTGGATCATGTTAGACTTTCCCACAAGCCTTGTTGACATGAACAGAGGTTCAACAAAATAGATTTTGATGCTCTGAATAATACACAGTTTATTACAAATGAACAGTGACAGATTTGAGTTGTTTTTCTAGGTAGATGAAACCATTACTGGCTGCTGTGTGGTATGGAGTAAAATGGAAAAACATGAATAAGAATGTGATAGTATTTTAACAAAAATACCCACAAGAACTCAAAGGAGGTAGGAGCAGTGTTATAATTAAGGCAGGGCAAACCACTGGAAAGACAGTTGGCAGGCTTGGAGTTTTGTTTTACTCAGATTTTAGAAGTATCATCTGGTACCAGTTTAGGCCAGCGGCTGACTGGAATTCTAAATGTTTGTTTTTAAAAAGTAAGTCTCCAGCCTTTACAATACTAGAGATGCAAAATATATTTTGGGCTATTGTTTTGTGGGAATCAAGCTCTTCTGAATGATTAACCATGGTTCTGCAGGATCACATTTTATTATTTATTTAAAATATTTTTATCCTGCCTTTCTCCTTAAAAGGACACAAGACAGCCTTATAGGTGTTTAAATCAGAGACCATGTTGCAATGGTGGGGAAGCTTGGTCCCTAATTGGTTTCTAGAAAGAGATTTCAAACTATTTTATTTATTTATTTATTTATTTATTTATTTATTTATTTATTTATTTATTTATTGCATTTATATGCCGTCCATATAGACATAGTCAATGGTAAAGGAATCATAATGTCCTTTCTAAAGAAAAATTCTACATTTACATGTCTTGGTATGGCTCTTTTAACGACATACTTTTTCACGTAATTCCTCAACGAACAAGACCAGCAACTATTCTGGCTGAGAGATTCTGGTGCAGACCCAAAATAAATTTCTATGGTGCAGACCCAAAATAAATGTTCTTCTCTGCCTCTCAGGCTGCAGTCACACCACTAAAATGTTTCCAAGTTACTCCTCGTGAGTTTCGATCTTTTTTTGTGGTTCAGACAACACATGACATTTACCAGCTCTTTTGTTCCTCCTTCATGCTATAGCCACATCAAATCCAGCTGGCTGGGCCATTGCTACTATATTTGTTCCATGTTTCATCACACAGGAAAACTTACATTCCCTAGAGTGTGTACTACAAAATTAATTCATTTCCTTTACATCTGTATGTGGTCCTACCACCATTCAACTCATTCATTTTTTTTTTTAAATTTCGAATGGGAATGTTGGCACATTGGTATGCTTTGTCAAAAGAGCTGTGGGTTCTCCACCACTGATGGTAATGCAGCACAGAAACAGGAAAAATGCTCTAGATCAATATGTGGCCAGCAAGAGCTTCTATGAACACACTGATGTACCTGCAAAACATTTTTTTAAAGGGAGGGGAATGGGGGCAGAGAAATTTTACAAAAAGATGAAGAACTATGCCCCACTGCAGGGTTGTAGACAAACATACCACATCTAAAAATATGGAACGGTTAAAAAACACATGAACCACTATCACAGGATATATCTCACGTGACTACAATGCATGACTCTACACAGGAAGGAGAAAATGCGGGAAAATGGGGGAATTTCTTTAGTATGACCATGGCTTCAGTCACTAAAACTGTATAGCCATGGCAATGAAACAAAACATAGGTTAGGATTTAGGAATGAAGTGTCACATTGTATCAGGATGTACGTGTGCAAAAACTCAAATGTGGAAAAGATTAGACTAAGATATTTTCTAGTTACAAAAATATATTATTTCACCTGCTGTTTGCCCCCCACTTTCCCATGCATTTTTTTTTCATGATTAGATGACAGTGTTTAACTTATGGAGGATTTCTGTGGCATCCTCATATATCATTAGGACTTTTTTTCCTATCAGTAAAAACTAATAGTAAAAGCTGTTTCATGACAATATCACCAGAAACCTTTGTGTGTGGCAAAATGGTACAGTTTCTTTATTTTTCAGCACCAAGAACATAATTGCCTTGTTTACACATTTTACCCCTCTCTGTTTTATTCCAAAGCATACTCTCTAATGGGGCTTAGACTGAGATTCATGCCAAATAAACTTTGTGACGAGACAAAGACCTGAACGTAGGTCTTCCTTTTCCAAGTCCAACACTCTAGCCATTACAATATGTCAAACCAGTGGTACCGATATAAATTATGCCAAAGCTGACACATATTGATAAAAAAAACAATATCAGAATTAATGTGCTTATTTCCATAGTTGATACTTGATTTACCTAGTATGCTTATTAGGCTGACCTGATTTGGAGAACTGAAATATAGCAACCCTTGTAGCAAGAATGGATCCTGGAACCAATGGTCAAGCCCAGCATGGACCCACTCCATGAGTGAGCCAGGGCTGATTCAAGTGATAGATCTGGACAATGAAATACTATTTTAGCTAAGTACAGAATATGCTTCAATAATGGCTGAAAGGAGATCAATGGCTGACCATCTGAATGCATGGGGCATATTCATCCATGGCCTAAGGACTGATAGTAAGAGAAAAAGGCAAGGGAAAGAAGAGTGTTCTTACTTCCATTGCAACTCTACAGATGGTTAAGTATCAAGTAGTTAAAACCTCAGGATGCTGCAGTTTCCTGAAATAAAACATGATCACTTTACAATGATCAACGGCATTCGGCATGGCATTATATCACTGCATCTGGATTTTAAGTGTGATGTCAAAGTGGGAATTGTGGTGCCTAGCTTCTTTATAGCATGAGCCTGGAATGGTGAGCTGCTGTTGCTATGGCTGCGGTTTCATCTGCTGCATAGCTTCAGTTTTCTATAGCTAAAACGCTTCATGGAATATAAATTTCCACTGCAGCAGGAGCAGTGGGTAATAGTATAACAAAGCTGCCTAAATCCTTTCAGCTTCGTAATCTGATTCTTAGCCTCCCCCCTCCTCTTTGGCATTGTTTTCCCAAGCTTTATTTTAAAAAGTGAAATCACTCTCAAAGAAGACAAAACAGAAGTCTAATTGTGTGTGTGTGTGTGTTTAAAAAAATAATACTGAAAAGTACCTCCCTCTCCCCCACACACATACACCCGGTTTCTTCTTAATATTGCACAAAAAATAATATCACTGTTGGTTAAAATTCTGAACTTGTATATACCAGCCCATCATTTTTCTTTTCCCTGTCTTACTTTTCTTTTCTTTTCCTTTTTTTGGGGTTCTTGTTTCATAATGTTTTGTACCTCCTAGTTAAACATAATTGTCCTAAAGTTTTCAGTGCTGTACAGTGGTAAGTGCCAGGATTTAGCATGTATAACATTGTCTGAGGCATTTGTTCAGCTGTCTGTTGAATCCCCTGAAACTAATGCTCAGTCTCTATTAATGTCTCAGTCCCTGGAAACCGCAGCCTATTCTCTCCTATAATTAATCTTGCAGGTACTGCCTTGACATTATTGGTTCACCAGCAGAGCAGAACTGCCTCAGCCATCAATAATAATTCAACACATTAGGATGAGGCCTACATACACAGCCCACAGAGGTAGCCAAACTGTGTGAAATCTCTAGAATTCCTCTTGGTTGAGAGAGAGAGAGAGAGAGAGAGAGAGAGAGAGAGAGAGAGAGAGAGAGAGAGAGAGCATACGGGTATGATGTCGGATGAAGGGAAGCCTCTGTAAATAGAGCTAGTTTTTTGGGCACTGCTTGAAAATCTTCCAACAAGAAAGGTTTGAGTGCTCCTAGATGTTTTGCTTTATGCTTTGTTTCAAAATGTAAGCACGGCTTGGTACAAAATTTTTGTTTGTTGCAGAATCTTAATACCGAGACTGTAACAAATTGTCTTTCACAGATGTTGGGAACAGCAGAGGTAGGGGATTTATTACTCAATATTTCTGTATTACTGATTGGAACGTGAGGCGCATCCTCAATTCATCCTACTGCAGGGATTTTAGCGCTCTCTCTCACACCCAGCCTTTTTTTCTTTTCTTTCTCCTACAAAATTACGGGCAGCCAAAGACAATCTTTCTGGTTTTGTGTAGACAGCAGCTGTGCAATTTCAAGCAAAATGTTTGCTTTGATCCTCTTTCCTTTAATTGAAATCCACAATTATGAGATTTGCTTCTTTTATGTTTGCGAGTTTATTGGTTTAATCTACAAAAATGTGCTGTCTTGCTGTCTTGCACAGTTAAAGGCAACAGCTGGGCTTTAACTTGGAACTTAGATGACAAACTGGGAAGAGGTTTCCCTTTTCTGTGTCTGCTATCGACTGGGAACAAAGCCTTTTTCATCCAATTATTGGGCACTTGATCTTTTGAACAGGAGTGACGATGGCAACAATAACAAAAATTTGATATGGCCATTAAATGTAAACAACTGATCTTCACATTTTATGTAAAGAATTGAAAAAAATGGAATATTTCAAAGAGGAAAAAGGAAGTGCATGTGCGTTTCAATTTGGGACTCTCTTTTATTTGGAAATCATATATATAATACAGATATGTGCATATGCTTTGCTATCAGTACTCTAACAATGAACAATGTTAAGAGCACCACTCTATTTTTAAGCAATGATGTCTGTAGAAGTAAAACAAAGTTTGCTACATATATACCACTCCATCATGCTTAAAGCTCTCTCTGAGTGGTCTGAAAAGTATTTATGCAAGCTATACATTCATTATTTATGCAGGCTATACATTCACCCATTCGTTTCTTCATTGATTTCAAAGTATTAATGATGACACATAAAGTCCTAAATGGTTTGGAATCTCAATATCTAGTGGAACGCCTTCTCCCACCTAGATACCCAAATCACTTGCTTTAGCCAGGATGGGCGGCTGAGGGACCTAACGCCGAGAGAGGCCCACAGAAAAAGAACAAGAAATTGAGCCTTCTTGGCAGTGGCCCCTCACCTCTGGAACAATCTTCCCTCAGAAATTTGTCTAGCTCCCTTGCTGGGTGTTTTTCAGAGCAAACTCAAGAGCTGGCTCTTTAGGCAGGCCTTCCCTCCTGTCAATGCCTAATTTATTTATTGCCATCTTCAATTGTATTAATGCTGTTGTTGTTTTTTTATATTGTTATTATTTGGATTGTTCTTGGCTGCCTAGAGTAGGCTTTGGTCTAGATGGGCAGGGTATAAATAAATAAATAAATAAATAAATAAATAAATAAATAAATAAATAAATAAATAAATAAATAAATAAATAAATAAATCATCATAGGCATCCTTCAGTCTCAAGAGACTATGGTAACATGCTCTGAATCGAGGAGTGTCCTCTCCAGAACATGTAGCCCGGGTAAGGTAATGTGGAGGATAGGCTGTTACCCAAGCAGCAGATCCCCCCTCTCCACATTGCTGAAATGATCCAATGGAAAGGCAAGAGCCAATACAACTGGTTCCAGCAATGTCGCAGGAGTTGGCAGAACGACACATGCTGCCTTCGGGACTCCAGCTCCGGATTTTGCCTCGAGGTTAACTCCTGAAGCCTTTTCCATGAATTGATATAGCCACAAGGCAGTGGAGGTTTGAAATCAGAGTTTTCCTTCTCCTAGATGGGCTGCCTTCCACGGCTGACGAGCTCCACCTACACGGCCTGCTCTTTAATAGTGCAAAACTACGATCTGATCCTTAAAACTTTCCAGACTCCCACCCCTAGGCCCCACCCCCAGGCCATGTGGTCAGGAGACAAAAAGAAAGCCCAGGGAAAAAAAAAACTCAGCAAGGCATCCATGCAAACAGACCTGGCCTTCGCCCTCAGCCCAGCTTCCTAGGGAAAGGCTTCAGGGTCCTGGGACACGCTCTTTTATAGCAGGAAGTCCCACCCCTAGGCCCCACCCCCAGGCCATGTGGTCAGGAGGCAAAAAGAAAGCCCAGGAAAAAAAACTCAGCAAGGCATCCATGCAAACAGACCTGGCCTTCGCCCTCAGCCCAGCTTCCTAGGGAAATAAATAAATAAATAAATAAATAAATAAATAAATAAATAAATAAATAAATAAATCAATCAATCAATCAATCAATCAATCAATCAATCAATCAATCAATCAATCAATCAATCAATCAATCAATCAATCAATCAATCAATCAATCCCCCCGCCCCATGAGCTGGGACTTAATTTACCAACCTCAGGAGGATGAAAGTTTGAGTCAACCTTGAGCCAGCTATCTGAGCCCAGAATTGAACTCAGGTCATGAGCAAAGTTTAACCATTATGCCCTGAGGTTCCTAATGGATTTACGCAAGTTTAGCCATGCCATTGTGTTGCCATTGAATTATACCACTGTAACCCCCACCAGGGCTGCCACAGCTAAGGGTGCTAGCTGGAGTCTCAGGGAATTGCTCTTCTTCACGGACTGAGGCAGGGAGCTAAAAACTCAGAGTGACTGACATTATCGGAAGAAAAGGTTTGTGTGAGAGCCATCTTGTTGCCAAAGTCTTACGGAAGCAACACTGAATGCTGGGGAAAAAAACTCCCCATGGGTCAGCAAAAGTTTCTTGCAAGTCCCAAGAAGAGGATAGGACCTGGAAAAACTCCCCATGTATGGTGCAGGTAATACAAGGTGGGATGCATACCCTAGCAGAAGTGACAACAACCCCTGCATTGCTGGGGGAGTTCTGCTGCCTAGTTGGCCACTGGAAAACAAATCCCATCCCACCCCATTTCTGTGTTGCAAAATTACTCAGTAGCTTGGTTTCACTTGCACTCTCTAGTTGCTTAGCCAGATTCCTCTTATGCCTATTTCTGCAATGTACTGGGCCAGAAACAGTTGTATCCACCTCCAAACTTTTGCCTGCCCTACCTCTGTTACATCACAATGGCTCACATCTATAAAATCATATGGACCTGCCCTTTAAGTGTCAAGTGTTGGTCCCGAAATCTCAGAAGAATGGAATGCTGCTCACCTGGCAATCCTAACACCCCATGAGAGCTACTGAAAAGCAAAAAAAACTTTTGCTGCTTGTTACTATTGGATGCAAGTGAGAGGATGTGGTTTCATTTGTATCCTCCTTATAGACTTTTCATATTTTGCTGAATGCTTCATTGACTATGAGGGCCCTTGATTCCATTCAACGTAACTTTTCAGCAAAAAACACTAAACAAAACAAAAGCTCTATCATTTTTCTTCTGTTCTTCTCTTATTCTTTGAGCACAGAAAGGGGGGAAATGGGTCAAGTTGAGGACATGATGGGAGTAAATTAGGGCTTAGTCACTCTACACTTGCTCTGAAATTCTTCCTAATTCTCTCCCTTAACACCATAGTTGTACTAAACCAAACAATAGGTAGCAAGAAAAGAATGCACTCTGTCCAGAGTCACTTGAAAGCATCTACAGATGGGAAAATTTATCAGTTCTGCCTTCTCACTTTCATGATTTGAAAATGTTGTAAATTCTTCAATAATGAATAGAATCAATATTTTCACTGACAGATTCTTGCCAGATGCAATACGTAGGTCTTCCCAGCATGGCAAGGACTATAGTATATACCACCACACCACCATGAATGTAACCAACATTGTCTAATTTCAGAATATAAATAAGGTCAGAACTGGTGAGTTCTTAGATGGGCCAAGAAGGAATCCTGTTCAAAATTCTGTAGAGCTACTGTCAGCCAGATTTGACAGTAAGATACTAGCCCCCCTCTATTCAGCATCAATGCTATTGCTCAATAGAAATGAATACTCTGTATTGCTGCATTGTATCTACTTGTTTTATATGTGTTAGACATGAAAAGTCATTTTTTGGGGGGGATGGCAACCATAACTCAGCACAAACATCAATGCATCATGTGCTGTCTGTCTGTCTGTCCGTCCGTCCGTCCGTCCGTCTTTTTTTAACTTCCAAGTTCTTTCCATTCCAAACTTGAAGTACATCTCTAACTGTAACTTTTCCCCATCTCCATTATACATACATGCCGTCCCCCAAAAAGGGCCAATGAAAGAAGCAGAAACATTTACTTCACATTTTGCCTTTCTGAACTCTGTGAGGCATACTTTCAGATAAGCATTTATTGACTTTATCTTTAAATTGAATATACCATCATTAGAGTCATACAGGTATTGATGACTTTGCTAGGAGGTGCAAGAGATGTGAAAATTAGGGTTGATGGTCCATAAGACTTCTCAGTAGCATTGCAAAGTAGTGAAGGAACAGGACATGAACCTTAGAAAACTAGAGCAGAATTGGCTAACTACTTGCCATTTGACCTAATCTTCCCTTTAAGGGCAATCCACTGGACTGTATGTGTGGAAGATTGATGGCACAATTATTCAGTCACCTAGTTTTAGCCACGAGTGTAAGGATGATTAAGACAAGGCTAAAGAAGTTTAAAAAGAAATATATGATAAATTGGAAAGGAGGAGATTGTATGGTAGGAGCCATAATCCTCAGGCTTAAGTGACTGAGAGAGGAGAAGACCAGGACTGATGGTAGATTGGCTTGAATAAATGAGTGTTCTTGAAGACGTAAAGTAAGTGAAAGGTTTAAATAGGAACACTTCCCTTGTCTTCTAATAATTCAGTGATTTAAAATTAATTAAGAACCCTCGTTTAACTCAAGTGAAAGAACAATTCTTCAATCTTAAACTTTTTCAGTCACCCACAATTGCCTGGTTTTCAGACTACTTCCCATGTGGTAACAAATGGGGAGAGCAGAGCCTTTGCTACTAAGAAAACTCCATGTTAATGTCTACATACGTAGAACTTCAGGGTTAAATCAATATCCCCAAGTCCAGAGGGTTGAATCCAAATACCTGAGTCCAGATGCCTCTGGCAAGGCCTTCTATAGATAGGCTTCATAATACTCACAGATCCAGGAGAATCTTGCTGCAGACCCTGTTAAGCCCTTTGCCCTATCTGAACGATGGCATTTTCCTCATATCTGTTGCCATGAAACGCTGGACAATTCCTGATTTGATGGTAACTCTAAGGTTTCCTTAGAAATGTGAAAAAGGGGTAATGCATGGTAAAACTACCCTAATCACACACCCAAAGTCCTTCTTCTTGTCATTTCCAGTACAACACTGTTGAAATCTTTTCAATACTGTATTTTTCAATATTGAAAAATATTTGTTTAATGTAGTGAAAAGAAATACAATAAATCAGGTGAACAACCCTTTTTAAAGAAACAAACCTTTAAAAAAAACATGTTAAATGTCTGGAACAGATATAAGAAGAAGTTATGTTCCTTTGTTATTGTTTAGTCGTTGTCATGTCCGACTTTTCCTGATTCCATGGATCAGAGCACGCCAGGCCCTCCTGTCTTCCACTGCCTCCCGGAGTTGGGTCAAATTCATTTTGGTAGCTTCGATGACAATGTCCAACCATCTCGTCCTCTTCTCCTCTTGCCTTCACACTTTCCCAACATCAGGGTCTTTTCCAGGGAGTCTTCTCTTCTCATGAGATGGCTATAGTATTGGGGCCTCAGCTTCAGGATCTGTCCTTCCAGTGAGAACTCAGGGTAGATTTCCTTCAAAATGTCCCTTTACTTCACCACTAAAATTAGTGACTGAAATAGAAAATTTCCCAGCAAATTTGAAGGGTTTAGCAGATTTGTTTCAGGATAAAAAAGTTGCCAGATTGAAGGACTGGATGATTCAAATGAGATTGAAGGATCACATTATAGTTAAACTTCAAACTAATAAACTACCATGGTATAATTACATCCAATTAGATAGTTGGACAAATGAATGATTGAAGACTAATGGCAAATGTAGAGAATTAAGTATGAACAATTTCTATCATCACATGAAGACATGCAGAAAGATGCTTTGAGGAAGGTAGTAGTAAGTAGAATTTATAACCTAATTTTGGAACAAGAGGAAAAATAGACTGGAATAGAAGGTTTGAAATCAATTTGGGAACATAATTTAAAGACAGAAATTAAAACAGAGAATTGGACAAATATTGGAAAGATGAGAGTTTTAAAATTAATGTTGGTAAGAATAAAGGATTTTTTTTTAAAATTAGTTTAAAGTGGTACATGACTCCAGTGAAATTGAACATAATAAATTCAGACTATTCTAAGGCCTGCTGGAAATGTGATGAACGAATTGGCACATGTTATCATATGTGGTGGGAGTGTAAATTGATCCGTAAATGTTGGAAATTGATTTTTAAGGAAATATGTGATATATTTGGAAAAGATATAGAAAAATTTTAAAATTGCTTTGCTGTCAATTTTTGATAAGATAGAACTTAATTAGCCGCTCAGAGTGGTCACATAGGCCAGGTGGGCGGGATACAAATCAAATCAAATCAAATCAAATCAATCAATCAGTCAATCAGTCAATCAATCAATCAATAAATAGTTTTATGACAAGTGCTAGAATATTAATAGCTAGATTCTGGAAAGATAAAAATGATATTAAATTAGAAGATTGGTATAATGAAGTATGGGACATTGTCTTAAATGATAAATTGACTACTGAACTTAAGATGAAAAGAGGGGAAATAAGTTTAAACATTTGTTATGCTGTTTGGGGTAGACATATTGAATTTATGTTAGTGAAAGGAAAGGGGAAAGCCTCTAAGCAGCAATCAATACAATTTTGAAAAGGAGGTTTGTAATAAAAGTATTGCTCCAAAGGGTCCCATGAGTATGGAGGTACACTGTGTTTTAGACTGTATTAGTATGTATTTTGTATTCTTATATTTCTTATTTTGTATTCTTATATTTTAAAAAATAAAATAAAAAACATTGTTGAAATCTTGTTGCTTAGCGTAGCAAGATGTATTAGAGTAGGCCCACTGAATCTGTGGAGATTTGGTGAGTCAACTCATCCAACAAGTTATGTTGATTCAAATGGACCTACTCTAGTTGTGACTTACTATGCTAAAGTCAGTAGCAGCTAGAATAGGCTCATTTGAATCAATGGAACATAGGGAGGAGTTAACTTACCAAAATCTCACTGATTCAGTAAGCCTACTCTACTGCAATTTACTATGCTAAGCAATAAGATTTCAGCCACTAAATAGTACATCATTCATTAAGTGTTTGTCTAGTTGCATTCTAAAATGCTGCTGTACAGAATGTGAATTTCAGTAGCTGTGAATGTTCAAAGTGGGCAAACAGCTTTATCATTTAATGCCTCTTTTTTCTTGTCTCATATCTAATTAGCATACACACCGTCTGGACAGGTAGCAATTCTCATTACATGATAATTTCTGTTACATTGAGATTTCTCTCAGTTTAGGGATCCAGACAAGAAGCAGCAAAAGCCAAAAAGTAATTTTCCAATTTATTTTACTTAATCAAAATCCAGTTCAGAACAACCCCCATGTTAACAATGTTTTAGCTACCTTTTTTGCCCTAAAACAAATTACAAAATACTTTCAAAAAACAAAAGACAGAAATGAAAGTGTGAATTCATACCACTATTAATTCTGCTACACTATCAATACTTCTTGTATTGCTATCACATACACATAGACACATAGACATGCAAAATTAATAAACATGGTAGCTTCAAACAAATCACACTAACCACAAGTTCTTCCTCAATGTACTGCCTGACCCATATTTTCCCTCCCTGAAGAAGCACATCTCTTTGGCCATTTTGTCTCATGCTGAATTTGTCTCATGCAGAAAAACATGGAGTATGTTGGATGGAAGGGGCATATGTTCTGTCCTACATTAATTCAAAATTGAAATTCAGGTTGATGGGTGAAGAAAAAATAAATATTTCCATTGCAAAATATAGCTACACCTGTACATTTTCCTTTCATCATTAAAGAAAGCACTTCAGGTCTGATTTGGGGGCTAATTTTGACCCAGTTTTGAGCAATTATATCATTATGCATGCAGGAAAAGTGAGCAGTTTTCTCTTTTTCACAAAACACCCTTTGTTGAAATTCATGAAAGCTGTATTCCATCAGGGCAACATTTTGAAGTCACTGTGGGTGAAACATCAAATTACCAGCAGTTATGCAAATGCTAATTATTTGTCAAAGATAAATAGATAAACTCACAGCGTTAGCATGATGGTTTCCGAAAATGCAGAAGAATGACATTGTGAGCAAGAGAGGGATATGCAAAAGGAAGGGTGGGTGAGAGAAGAGACTATCCACATTAACACATGAAAGAGGTGGTAAGTATATGTCACGGTTTCCCATGCATTAGACATTCTGAATTACAGGCGCTGTTATGTAGTTATTCAGATAAGCACTTGGACTTTGAAGGTGAGTGGCTGTTCTCATTGCTAGTTCTCTGGTTACAGAACTGAAGAGTGGGGTGCCCAAATAAAAGAATATTTTTCATTGATCCCACATCTCTGTTTCAAAAGGGTCAGCACGGTCACCCATGCTTTGATCTACAAAAGAAAGACTACATTCCGCTGCAGTTTTTGGGGAGCAGGTCCTCCGAAGGTGGTTTAGAATAAATACTGTATACCCACCCAACACAAAGCTGTGGATCAAATACTATTGACCGTGTAGGTCCAGTTGTGTGTGGTTTCTGCAACAAAATATGACTCCAGGAAGCCATTCTTGTGCAGGATAGGGTTTTATTTTTTAAGTTTCACTGAAGTAGAATTCAGTGAACAGAATGTTTGTGGGAGAAGGTGATGGGAACGCTGCTTCAGTTTCATAGGTTGTGCATTCATTCCCAGCCTCATTTCCATGTGTTACTACTCATTTTTAAGCTCCAAAAATTCATCAGATGATACAGCATCAGGTGAAATGGTGTTAAGGGGCATCAGTAAAATAAATTAAAGGGTTGGTGGACTTTTTTTTTTTTTTAAATAGAGTTTAGGCTCATATGAAAGCCATAAGAGAGATAGTTGAGCAGACAACTTTAGGGAAGGAGCAAGAGTAGGACTAAGCTTGACCCTCTCCTCTGGTGGACTATTGTGATGTGAATGAGAGCCCAATTAACACATGAAAAATATATTTCACAGCTTCACATGCATAAGTCATTTTCAAGGGCCACATTCTTACAACCGCAGTCACTCCTTAAAATAATATGTTTTGATATGGCAGCTTTGTAACCGAATCCCTGGGGATACAAATACAGAGTGTGGCACCACAGGTGCTGCAGATGTCCATTCCCACCACCCAGAACCAGCCTGGTCCACTCACAGGGCTTCACATGACAAGTGCCTCCATTGTCAGTAACATTGTGTCAATCGCAGAAGTAGCCTGAGCGGTGCTTCCCCTCCTCCCTGTGCTGCTGACCACTCGGGCAGGGAGGTGGGGTGACGGGACTCCCCACTCAGCTGCTGTTACCAATGATGGACACATGCACCACGCAAAGTCCAAAGAGTAGACCTGTCTGGTTCTGGATTGAGGTCCAAAGGGCCCGACCAACTGTGATAGTGATATTTGCATTCATCTCCCCTGGGAGATGAATACAAATACCTCTTCTCTAAATGTGCTCCTGAACTGTTGAGGTTTTAAAGATGACTAGTAACTGTTACATACAGCACTGATGTTACCTGTCTGTCATGGGTTTGGAGGGAAAGTTCCATCCTATGGGGAGTGGAAGGCGGGACATCAGGAGGAGGGGCTGTACTGTATAAATATGTGATGCCTGTGGTGAAAGAGAGACACTAAGAGA
This sequence comes from Pogona vitticeps, assembly GCF_051106095.1. Lineage (NCBI taxonomy): Eukaryota > Metazoa > Chordata > Lepidosauria > Squamata > Agamidae > Pogona > Pogona vitticeps. Next base: position 310,860,062 of record NC_135783.1, read on the forward strand.
CACTGTGAGACACTGGGAAGTGACGAAGCAGCAGCTGGGAAGAAGAAGCTGTTGTGGGAGTCTGTGTGTCAAACAGGGTACTACTGTGTGTCAGAGTACCAACCTGATAGGTTCAGGTGTCTGTGGGTTAGCCAGAACTGATAGGTTCAGGGTCTGTGCTTCAAGTTAAGGGTTCTGGGTGAACCAAACTGTATGCTTGTATGTGTGAGAATAAGCCACGTTACTTTATTTTATTCACCTGATTGTTTATTTTGCCTGTGTGTGTATTTAAAATAAACCTTATTCTTTGTATTGTTTAAAAATCCATCCCTGGTCTGTGTGACTTCTTACAGGGAATGGTTGGTGGCAGCTTAGTGTAACTGTGTGACATATCCCAGTAGGTCTGGGTTTGTCACATTGATTGGTGTCCAGCGTGTGGGATACGACTGGTCCAGTTGTCCAGCGGTCCAGCAAAGCCTTGGCAAGTGTGCCCAGAGCAAGGGGGGTCTAGTCAGGGACAGTCTGAGGCGCGTAGGTAATCTTCTAGGTGTACCTCACGGGGAGGTGCGCTAGTAGAAGAACGTGCCAACTGGGGAGACTTAGATTAAGGTGCTCTGAGGCAGCCTAGTTTTGGCGGGAAAAAGCTGAGGCAAAACTGCGTAGTAACAGTGATCTAGCTTGCCAGCTGAGAGGCCCAGCAGAGGGGGGTAGGCTCTGACTCGATACTGTTGCAAGCTAGTGCTGAAGAACAGCAGCAATCTCTAGGGAGAGCTGGTTCTGAGGCAAGAAGGAAAAAAGTGGCCGTTTTATTTTGAGGCTTGACTTTTAAAGCAGCCTGTTCTGAGGGGGGATTATGCCCTTGACTCGAAGCCAGATGGCAGAAATGAGTGATGTGAAAGACCCCCAGATTGACCAAGGTTCTGAGGATGAATTTGGCTCAGTGCAGGGTGACAGCACAGGAGAGCAGAACCCAGAACTTAGAAAATTGCTCATAGCCCAACAGCATGAACTGAGGATGAGGCAATTGGAAAAAGAAGAAAGATTAGAGAGGGAGAGAATGGAAATGGAGAGGGAAGAAAGAATGGAGAGAGAGAAAATTGCTCTGGAAAAAGAAAGAATGGCGTTTGAATTAAGAAAATTGGAAATGATGAACCAGAACAATAATAACAATAGGGATTCTGAGGGAGGCCAACTGTCTAAGGCTGACCTGAAGAAATTCCCTGTGTACCACAAGGGAGATTGTCCTGAGGTGTTCTTTTCCTTAGTGGAAAGAGCGTTTGTGGACTTCTCAGTGAGGGAAACTGAGAAGATGACCATCATGCGATCTTTAATCAGTGGTAGCCTGGCTGAGGTTTATGCCGAGATGCCTGAGGAACTGATGAAAGATTTTGCAGAGTTTAAAAAACTGGTGTTTGCCAGACATGGGATAAATGCAGAGCAGCTGAGACAAAGATTCAGGTCCCTCACCAAGAAACCAGAACAGACTTTTACCCAAGTGGGGGCCCAATTGGTGAGGCTGCTTGAGAAATGGCTATCGCAGGAGGGAACAGAGACCTATGAGCAGCTTAAAGACTTGATAGCGCTGGAACAGTTCTATTCAGTCCTGCATGGGGAATTGAAATTCCAGGTGAGGGAAAGGAAACCGAAATCTGTGGCAGCAGCCGCAGAGATTGCAGATTTTATTTCCCAAATAAGAAAGCCCTTGGGTGAGGGGAAATCTGTAGGTAAACCCAAAGAAACCTACAGCAAGTACTCTCAGGGACCAGGGAAAAGCCAGCAAGGGGGAGGGGCCCATGGTGAAGGGAAGCCCTCAGACATGAAACTAAGACCTCAGATTTTGGAGGGAAAACCAAAACAAGATGAGAGAGAATCAAAATACACCAGAAAATGTTATTTCTGTCAGGGAAAGGGTCATCTAATCTCAGAGTGTGAGAAATTAAAGCAGCTAAAAGGAATGGTGCCTCAGGAGTCTAGTAGAACCAAGCCAAAAGCTGTGTTCTGTGTCCAGAAAGAGCAAGGCTCAGTGTCACTGAGGGAGCCTGTTGCCATGACTACTCAGTCTGGAACAGCTACCTCTGCTGATCAGGCTGAGGAAAATGGTCCTCTTGTGGAGGTAAAGCGCTGCTTGCTGATAAAAACAGATTCTCAGTTGTTTGAGACAGCAGGGGTGGACGTAGGAATACTTGACCGTCAGTATAGGGGGCTGCGGGACACTTGTTCCCAGGTAACCCTGTGCCATCCAGATATTATTCCTAGGGAGTTTATAATCCCAAATGAGAGTATGAAGGTGGCAGGGATTGAGGGGCAGGTAATCTCTCTGCCAGTAGCAGAGGTACCTGTCAACTTTCAAGGCTGGAGGGGAGATTGGCGGCTAGCGATTTCATCGACTCTGCCAGCAGCCGTGCTCGTGGGAAATGACCTGGCTGAACATGTGAAACGGGTGCTAGTGATTACACGCTCACAAGCCACCACGGGGACAGTTCAGGGGGGTAATGATGAGCCAGAGACGGAAGCAGAGGGGAGTTCAGAAGCTGTGGTGGAACCCTTAACCACAGACAGCAGATTTGGACAGGAGCAAAAGGCAGACGCCACTCTCCAAAAGTGTTTTGAACAGGTGACTGACGCCCAGCTAACACCTGAAACCCCAGTGAGATTTCTGGAGAAAAAGGGGATTTTATATAGAGAAACCCTGAGGAATATCTCAAAAGGGGGAGATGGGATCAGAAGTCAGCTGGTGGTACCTGAAAAGTATCGCCCCATGATCTTACAAAGGGTCACTCTGACATGTTTGCTGCACACTTAGGGGTGAAAGGGCCCCTTGATTTGATCAAGCAAGATTGGGAGCAGATCACCCAGGATGACCCACAAGACGTTGTGACTTACATAGACACCTTGATGAATGACCTAAGGAGAAATCTAGAGCTGGCAGCAGAAAACCTGCAAGCGCAGAAGGTCAGACAGAAAACATGGTATGACCACAAAGCTAGAGAGAGGCACTTTGACCCAGGGGAGGAAGTGCTTTGGCTTAGGCCCTGCAGAGAGAATAAGCTGCAGCTCAAATGGGCAGGACCATATAGGGTCATTTCCAAGATGTCAGACCTGAACTACCTAATAGAGCAGGAGGAGAACCAAGCAAGGAGGGTGGTTCATGTGAATGCCCTAAAACCCTACTACCGAGGGGAACAGAGGGTTTTATTCGCGATAAAAGCAGCTGAGAGTGAGGAAGCTGAATTACCCTTCTGGGAGGGTAGAGGGGAAGTAAAATACAACCCAGAGGAGGTAAAGATCAGTCCTGCACTCACCCAAGACCAGCAGCAAGAACTAAAAATGCTGCTTAGTAAATATCAACAGGTGTTTTCCAACAAGCCGGGGATAGTGAAGGGAGTGATGCATCGGATCCACACAGGGGATGCACCCCCGCAGGCAGTATCCCCATACCGAGTAACGGGACCCTATAGGGACAAGGTGCGGAAGGAGCTGGACGAGATGCTGAGGGAGAACATAATCGTCCCCTCTTCTAGTCCTTGGTCCTCTCCGATAGTCCTTGTGGACAAGCCTGATGGGAGCATTAGGTTTTGTGTCGATTACAGGAAATTAAACCGTGTAACCACTCCTGATGCCTACCCAATGCCCAGGCTAGACAACCTGATTGAAACCATAGGGGGTTGTCGGTTCATCTCATCATTGGACCTGGTAAAGGGATATTGGCAATTAAGAATTGATCCCAGGGATCAAGAAAAGACTGCCTTTTGCAGCCCTTTTGGTCTCTATGAGTTTCGAGTCCTGAGCTTTGGTCTCAGAAATGCACCAGCCACATTCCAAAGGCTGATGGACCAGACCTTGGCAGGGCTCAGTGATTTTACAGTGGCCTACATTGACGACATAGGGATCTTCAGTAATACCTGGGAAGATCACCTGATACACCTGGAGTTAGTGCTGCAGAGGTTAAGTGCAGCAGGGCTAACAGTAAAGGCCAGCAAGTGTCAGCTGGGTAGCCCAGAAATAAAATACTTGGGTCACATGGTAGGGGGAGGAATGATAAAACCCCTGGAGGCCAAAATAGAAGCTGTTCGTGATTGGCCTAGACCCAACACCAAGAAAAAAGTCAAATCATTTCTTGGGTTGGTGGGCTACTACAGAAAGTTCATCCCGAGGTTTAGCGAGATTGCGGCTCCGCTGACCGATCTGACGAGGAAGAAGGCTGATGACCGCATCCCGTGGACCAGCGACTGTGAGGCGGCGTTCCAGAGGTTGAAGGAGGCGTTAATCAACTATCCTGTCCTGCGTGCTCCAGACTTCGACCGGGAGTTCATCATCTACACCGATGCGTCTAACAGCGGGGTAGGAGCAGTTCTGTGCCAGGAGGATGAGAATGGTGACCAGCATCCAGTGTCCTACCTGAGTAGGAAACTTCAAAAAGGTGAGAAACATTTGGCAACCGTGGAGAAGGAGTGTTTGGCCATAGTCTACGCGATCCAGAAGGCCAAGCCTTACATCTGGGGAAGACATTTTATTCTGTGTACTGACCATTCACCATTGCAATGGTTAAAGACAATGAAAACCCACAATAGCAAACTTATGAGGTGGGCTTTAAACCTACAGGACTATGACTTTGAAGTGAAGGTGGTCAGAGGGTCAGTGAACTGTGTTGCTGACGCCTTATCAAGAAGACCTGAAGAATGAAGACGGCGAAAGAACATGGACTATGTGTATATAATGATGAAAAAAAGTAAATGTACCTGGTTTTGAATTTGGTTTGTATGAATAAAGGTAAATGGATGTATTGTATATGGTAAATGTTTATATGCCTATTTGCTATGGTTTAACTTAGAATGTAAGTATAAGTGAGTATAATATGGTATGTATAACTGTTGTTGTGTTTTACCCAGGTTGTTTTTTTGGTGAAAAGCACGTTAGCTTTCCCCCTACAAAACAACTTATAAAGAGGGGAGGTGTTACATACAGCACTGATGTTACCTGTCTGTCATGGGTTTGGAGGGAAAGTTCCATCCTATGGGGAGTGGAAGGCGGGACATCAGGAGGAGGGGCTGTACTGTATAAATATGTGATGCCTGTGGTGAAAGAGAGACACTAAGAGACACTGTGAGACACTGGGAAGTGACGAAGCAGCAGCTGGGAAGAAGAAGCTGTTGTGGGAGTCTGTGTGTCAAACAGGGTACTACTGTGTGTCAGAGTACCAACCTGATAGGTTCAGGTGTCTGTGGGTTAGCCAGAACTGATAGGTTCAGGGTCTGTGCTTCAAGTTAAGGGTTCTGGGTGAACCAAACTGTATGCTTGTATGTGTGAGAATAAGCCACGTTACTTTATTTTATTCACCTGATTGTTTATTTTGCCTGTGTGTGTATTTAAAATAAACCTTATTCTTTGTATTGTTTAAAAATCCATCCCTGGTCTGTGTGACTTCTTACAGGGAATGGTTGGTGGCAGCTTAGTGTAACTGTGTGACATATCCCAGTAGGTCTGGGTTTGTCACAGTAACGTACTAAATGTTATACATAATCTATGAAACAGAAGCAGTGATCCCATTTTCTTTCTCCAGAATGAAATATTTTTAGCTCCCTAGAGTCACATTTGTTCCTGTATCCACACAGAACAGGGCCTACAAGGTCAATATTCTGTGATATTTTTGTTGTCAACATCTCCAAGTTTCAGACATTGCACAAACACACACAAGTAAAACAAATTGTCTGGGACAAAACTTGTCAAAACAAATAACTTTGCCAGTGGGGTCCTTTTTTTAATATTTTCCAATGTATAATATCAGGATGAAAAATATCTCGTGCGGTGGCTGTCAGTAGATTTGGAATTTGAATTCTTCGCAGGTGTAGGAAATGCAAATTCCCAATAAACCCTTACAATACTTCTAACCTTCAATGCACTGAAATTCACATGGGATCAGAAAATGCCACCCACTTACCCCATGCAATTTATTTATTTATTTCAAATCCTGGCAGGTGATTAGTCAGAGGTGAACAAATCCATTAGTTTCACTTTGCTATGCATCCAAATGTTTTAAACTTCAACATCTTTCGGTCCCAGATATGAGTCCTGAAAATTTTGATAAATTCCTCAAAAATAAACTGGAACAAGATTCTTTTCTGTTTTTACCAGCCACATAGGTTATGGATATTTTTACAATAGAAAGGAGTAAGCTGTGACTGCCTACCATACAGCTATATGACTATGCTAACATCCTCCTCCACTTTCCTCTTTTCCTGGATGTACTGCCATCTCCTGGGTGGAAAGAACAGACAGAGATCCATGAGGACAACTCTCCTCCTGTAAGCAGAACTATGGTCAGCCTTTTCTTTCTTTCTTTCTTTCTTTCTTTCTTTCTTTCTTTCTTTCTTTCTTTCTTTCTTTCTTTCTTTCTTTCTTTCTTTCTTTCTTTCTTTCTATTAGACCCTTTCCATTTCCATCTTTATAGACTCATTTCTCCAAATGTATTCATTATTCATTGATTTTCATTCAATAATTCAAGAAGACAATCTAAATATAATTAATTTAAACGGAGTGAAGTATCAGTTGTTACGAAGCAAGGTTATAATTGATTTATTCCTAAATATAATTTACAACTTGCTAGCAGTATGTGTCTCTTTGAAACACTGATCTACCATCTTTGGATCATGTATGAATCACAAAGAGAATTATCACTATCCATCAGTGGGTAAAAGAAATAAAGAAATCACTGGCTGCATTTCTTGAATCCTAAGTATTGATATCATCTGAGTTATATTTTCACATATTTATATAAGCAGTACAATGATTGATAGGGGCAAACTGTTTATTTTATATGCTGAAGCCATTGCACGTTATTCCAGTGCATATATACACAATAATGGTCAGAATCCTACTGGTGTTAGCATGAGGTTTGCATAATTTGTTGCAGTCAATTGTGTCTAAACCGTGTGGTGCTAGGAAATGTTTTAGTCACATTCTTTGCCATAGAGTCATTTGCAGAAGAAATATATGTCACAATACCTTGTTAGTTAGCCTCAATTAGCCATGACAAGTTAACTCAAATTTTAAGTGAACGTCAGATCTCTCACGATGGGACATGATGGGCCTAATTTTTGATCCAACATGCATGGAATCAACAAAGTGCTATCTTGTATTTGCTTACTCAGAAGTAAAGTATATTGTGTTGAATGAATTGACACACACACCCCAGTTGACTCGGATTGCAGCTGTTTCCTGTGATAAAATTCTCAGAGGCTCTAACATAAACTGTTGAGGAAATTTTATTTTATTATTTGCCAGTGTCCAAGTCTCTCTCTCTCTCTCTCTCTCTCTCTCTCTCTCTCTCAGTTATTCTGTTATTCTGAATTCTGGAAGCAAAATTTAGCTAAAGTTACATCCCACTGATTTCAGTTGGAGAGTTTTACATGCATTGAAATCTGTCCATTTGAAACAACATCACTTGAATCTTATATGCTGTTTTAACCAAGTCTGCCTTCTTTCTGTTTGAGAAACATATGTTGTTTGATAATTAAATTTTATAAGCCACATTTTAAAGGATCAGTCTTTATTTCTAAGCATCCCAGTCCCAGAAATAATCACAGCACAAAATTATTTTTATAGGGGGTAACCCCACCTGAAATTTTGGAGTGTGATCCCCCTGCTCTGGTCCACAGCTCTGTCTCGAATTACAAACGGAACAACACCCAGTGGTTGAAAGAATTCTAGTCACCAGACAAAATTGTTGGTATATCTGTAGGAGATTTTTCAGAGTTAGTTTTGCAATGCATCAGCCTTATGGCTTGTCTGAATTACGATTTCAGTGGAACTACCTTCTTTCCTCCGCTATGTAAGGTAGGGATATAAAATCTACCCTCTGAGGACTCCCAGACATAAATGAGATCCAGGTTAAAGAATTTTATTTCAAATGTGATTTTCCAACACAAAATAAGATAAGGGGCAAGAAGAACTAGAAGTTAAACATTAAAAGTAAGAAACAAAAGGACACTTAAAAATTAAGTAGATGGGTGCCTCTCAATCTCAAGAAGGTACTTTCTCATCTGAACATTTTCTGATTCCCCCCCCCCTTCCACTTCACGTTTTGAGGAGATGAATGGGTCCCATAAAATTTTGTGGGAGGATATTTGTCTCAGAGAACAGGTATTTTTGAGAAAATGTCTTCAGGGGATCAACAATTCAGCTGGTCTTTTCAGAAAGTCCCAGAGCAACACCAAAATAGCAACAGCTGTTTTGGCACAGCTCTGATAATTAAATTCATTATTATTGTGCACAATGCATATAACAGTTTGATCAGGATGTATTTCTTGTGGAACTTTTCAAAAGCTAATTCTTTTTTTAAAGCCTTAAAAACAACTGCAGAGACAGCAAAAGACAAAAGGAAAATAAGCAGGCAAATTTATCATGTTTATAGTTTATTGCCTCATTAATTAAGATGCAGACAATACACAAGAGAAAAATGCAAAGCATAAAAAGTTCTTCAATAACTTATTTATTACTCAAACAGCTCATTGCCAATTCACTACTAAAATGCTTGTAAAAAATTCCAAAGTAACAAGTTGATTGCTGATTCACTATTAAAATTATCATATACAATAAGAAAGTAACAGTATAATAGAGCTAGAATGCTATCTGTTAACAGCAATAGATTTTTTTAAAAAATTCTTTTCTGAGAGACTTTTATACTAATAGCTCTTAAGCTAAAAATAATGTTTTAACTATGGAAAAATCTATATACATTTTCAAATTTCTGAAATCCTATTTACTCAGTCAGGAAAGTAATCTCCTTGTTTTGGTTCACATGTTTGATGCTGCATTTGACTTTGATGAAGTTCACATACTGAACAAATCCAATCCTTTATGTTTTAAGAGCAAAAATAAGACCGGGCTCTTTAGGCAGGCCTTCCCTCCTGTCATTGCTTAACTTAATTTTGCCATCTTGAATCATATTATGTTGTTATTTTATTTTATACTGTTATTGTTTTTATGAATGTATTGTTAGCCGCCCAAAATAGACTTCAGTCTAGATGGGCGGGGTAGGAATTAAAAATAAATAAATAAATAAATAAATAAATAAATAAATAAATAAATAAATAAATAAATAAATAAATGAATGAATGAATGAATGAATGAATGAATGAATGAATGAATGAATGAATGAATATTATTTAGCCAATGTGATGCAGGGATGACAGCGAGGGATGGAGACTCAGGAGAAAAAGGTTCTACTTCCTACTGATATGAAACTCTCTACTTCAGTTTGGCTGGATTTTCCCTTTTAAAATCGTTGTTCCTTTCTCTCTTGGCTTGGTTTATTCACAGAAAATGGTTGGAAATAAGATCCAGGTCTATAGAGCTTGTGTCCTGAGTACACTCCTATACTGCAGTGAGTCCTAGACCCTTTGTGCATGGCAGGAGAGGAAGTTGAACATGTTCTATATGCGTTGTCTCCAATGCATTTTTGGCATCACTTGGCAGGACAAAGTTCCAAATAGTGTAGTCCCAGAATTAGTTGGAATTGTTAGCATGCATACATTACTGAAACAGCAACATCTGCATTGGCTTGGCCATGTCGTGAAATGGCTGATGGTCAGATTCCAAAAGATCTCCTATATGGAGAATTAGTGCAGGGAAAGTGCCCCAGAGGAGACCACAGCTGTGATACAAGGATATCTGCAAGTGTGATATGAAGGCCTTAGGAAAGGACCTCAACAGATGGGAAACCTTGACATCTGAGTGTTCAGCCTGGAGGCAGGTTGGCCTCTCCCAATTTGAAGAGACACTTGTTCAGCAGGCTGAGGCAAAGAGGCAGCCCCGAAACCAGCAAAATCAGGCAGCTGGACAGGGGACAGATTGTATTTGTCTTCAGTGTGGAAGGGATTGTCACTCATGAATTGGCCTTCTCAGCCACACTAGATACTGTTCCAAGACCTCTATTCAGAGCACATTACCATAGTCTCTTGAGACTGAAGGATGCCTACAGGTTGGAAATAACTGTCAGATGGCAACTCTGAACACAGTTATTTGAGGAAAGGGTTCATTGAACTAGATGATCAGGACTGTGTGTAGTGCAGGTTGTTCCTCTTATGGAATTGTTTCCATCAGTAGAACCAGAACATGATCTTCTGTGTTCCCTGAAGTCCCTCTGTGTATCTCTCAAACTGGCCTTGGGAACTCAGAAAACTTCCAGAACATGTTTTTGAATGATATTGTGTGCTGTGGAGGAAAGTGAAGTGGAAAAAAGTTCTGTGGAGTTTACTGGATTTACAAGCACATAAGTCAAAAGAAGCTCCTCAAATAACAAGATTATTAGCATATTCCACATTCGCCATCTTATTCCTTTAAAACGGCATCCACAATACAGTATATTAAATCTTCTTTGTCTTTCCTCCAGAAATATGCCTTTGGCATACATCTGTCCTGAAGAAAATCATTCCAGTCAAGCACTTTCTCATAATGAAGAAACGTCTGTTACTGTGGGGCTGTGGGAGGTATCCTGTTCACCTCAAAGTGGACAATCCCACAAGGAGATCTGAAGATGGAACAGTAAGGTCCGGGGAAAAGGAGGAAATATCAGAGAAAAGAGCTCACACCAGAGCCCCGTATATTTGAACTCATCTGGCCCCATGACTTAAGAATTATATCAACTGAGTCAAAAATTATATCTACCTGTGCCACTTCAAGATTCCCATTGGTGGTTAGAGTTATTCATTACCGTGTTGTTTCTGCTTGTTCTCTATAGCCTAGGATTAATTTAGCTGTCATATTTGCCATTGTTCATAGAGCAATGCTTTCTGGGAGGGGAACTGAATATCAACAAGGGTCTTAAAAGTCATTGCCAAGTGTGAAATGTTACACAATCAACAACTAGTGACCAGGAAAAAAAACCCTTTATAAACCACTTTTAAAAAATCTTCATACAATACACAAACTTTCTCAGTGGTCTTTAAGGGTATTGCCTATTTTTGAATTTGTATTTTATTTTGTATCAACCACACAGCTACCCCTTATTTCAATGTTAAAATACAGTCTATTCTGCCAATGGTTCTATGTGTAAATGCATACATATTTGCCATTGTAACAGGCAGCCCTAACCTCACCTGTCCGTCACAGCTGGGTAGTGGATCATCAGCCAATGAGGGGACGGAGGGTGGTGCTGAAGGGGGAGGAGCTGAATTACAGTATATAAGGGGGTGTGAAGAGATAAGGAACAGATAAGGACTGGATAAGGATGAGCTTGAGATAGCTGGTTTAAAGGCCTGTGAGCCTGAGTTGTGAGGGAAAGTCTGTGTAATTGATTAAATAAGAAAGTGATTTCCATCTTGATTTTCAACCAGTGATTTACATACTTTTATTTTGTTTAACCCAATAAACCTGTTTTGTTTGAAAGAAACCTTTGTATCTTCCTTAAGCAGTAATTATATTTGGTGGCAGCAGTGTGAAGAGAAGTGGTGGGCAGTCTGAGAGGCCTGAATTGGCAGTGATGTCAGAGCGGCCCGCTACAGCCATGTAGTCCTATGTTTGAAGAAGTGGACATCCATGAAAGCGCACATAAACATATATCAGTTAATTTTTGAGGTACCACAACATTTTCGTCTCCTTTATTTATTTATTTTTTCTTTCAGTTTTGCCTGATATGGTAACACAGACTAACACAACCACCTCTTCTAAAATCATATTGGTTAATTATGTCAGCATGAGGGCCATGCTGTAAATTGCAGTAGCACAATTAGGCTGTTGGTGCTTGCATTCCTCATCATATACCACTTACATAAGTTGGTGCATAGTGTGGAATACAAATGACAACTCATTAAGTAGCAGCAATCTGAAAACCATTGTATTTATGCTGGTATAAATAACTTATGGGATAGCAGCCAACATCAATAACTATATTTGTAAAACAAGAATCTCCAGGTGATTCAAAGAACCCAGTATAACTACTGAATGCACAAGAGAAAGAAAAGATGCTGGCTGGCCTCAGAAAAAGGTGAGGTGATACAGTACATGGGTCAAATGAAAGCAATCAGGATAAAATCTGAAATTTCTGCATTCCAATCATTCAGATTTCAGAGGCATTCTTTGCAATGAACAAAAATAATCAGAAAATGAAATAAAGAGCCTCTTTCGTGTTGAATTTCATTTCTGGAACTTGAAAGTCCCATCCTGACTTGGGCAATTGCAAATTTCTATTTCTTAAGGAAATTTACTGATTAAACTTCGGTCTATCTCGGTCTCCCAGCTCAGCTTCCTACACAGGCCTATTGTGAGGATAAAAACAGGGGGAGGAAGAGAACCATGTATACCACTTTGAGATAAGTGGCTGAAAGGCAAGATAGAAATACAGTGGTGCCTCGCACAGCGAGGTTAATCCGTTCCGGATTAACCTTCGCTATGCTGAAGCATCGCTGAACGGGGCAGCGATGTTTAATGCGTTCCAAATAGGCCAAATACTCACCGTTCAGTGAAGCTTCAGGATGGCCGGCAGCCATTTTCGTGCCCTCGCCTCGCTTAACGAGGGCGCGAAAACGCTGCACGCGGCCATTTTGGGCCATTTCCCGGCTTCTGGCAGCCATTTTGGCCGCCGAACAACTGATCGTCGGGGTTCGTTTTGCGAAGATCGGTAAGCGAAACGCTTACCGGTCTTCGCAAAGCGAATTTTTCCCCATTAAAAAAACGTTGAGCGATCGCATTAGCGATCCGAAAAAACGGATCGCTATGCGATTTCATCGTTATACGGTGCGCTCGTTAAGTGAGGCACCACTGTATAATAATAAATAATGTGACATTGAGGTTTCACCTTACACATGCAAATAAAACCTCATTTAGGAATTTTTTTTTTAAAAAAAAGGTTAATTTGAAAGTGTGAATAGAGAGTTTTAGCCCAACCTCCTGCCTCACAATACACAAGTTCATAGAATAATAAAGTTGAAATGGGCCTATAAGGTCATTGAATCTAAACATCTGCATACAAATCAAAAAATATCTGCCAGGTGGTCGTCTATATTTCTCTTGAATGCTTCTAGTGTGGGAGCATGCACCACCTCTTGAGGTAATTGGTTCTATTGCCATACTGCTCTGTTAGGAAGTTTTTCCTAATATTCAACTGAAATCTAGCTTCCTGTAACTTGAGCCCATTGTTGTGCATCCTGCACTCGGGGGGGGGGGTGACTGAGAACAGATCCTGCCCCTCCTCTGTATCAGAGTCACTAAAGTATTTGAAAAGTGTTATCATCTCTCCCCTCAGTCCTCTTTTCACAAGGCTAAACATGCCCAATTTTAAAAGTCTGCCACCTCCTCCTACGTCACCACAAGAGATGACAGGCCACGATCCTTCTCACACACACACAGTACTTCGCTGCCACCAACCACACATAAACCTGACTCTTCAGACTTATTGTGGATTTAAAAATAAAAATGATGTTTTATTGTATACAGAAACAAAATGAAAATCACTGATTAAAAGAGTTACTTGTGATACTATATTTATCAGACCTTCACCCTGCACAGTTCTTGGTTACTTAACACACAGTTACCTAACCTATATCTAACCCTGTCACTCTCCCCCTCATTCCCCAACAACAACCCCCCTTATATACACAAACTCCACCCCTTTTAGACCCACCTCCTGCCCTGCCATAGGCCAGGAAACTCCAGCCTTAGCCAAGACAGGCAGGTGACGTCATGGCACACGTCACATACCTTCCCCCTTTAATAAGTTGTTTTGTGGGGGAAAGCTAAGGTGCTTTTTCCCCAAAACAACTGCAACAAACATAAAACATTACATTTATTACACAGTTTAACACAACTACAAATATACTTACACTTCTTCCATACAGGTACATAAAAACATGCAATGCAAAACATTTATCACAACACAATACATAACTTTCCAAACACTTTACATTGCCATATACCATACACAGAGTCCATAAGTTCTTTAGATGTCGTCTTCCGGTCTTCTGGATAAGGCGTCAGCCACACAGTTTATAGTCCCTCTGACCACCTTAACCTCGAAATCATAGTCCTGCAAAAGAAGCGCCCACCTCATCAGTTTACTGTTCTGTGATTTCATAGTCCGCAACCACGATAGAGGTGAGTGATCAGTGCACAAGGTAAATTGTCGACCCCAGACGTAAGCCTTCAGCTTCCGGATCGCGAAGATGATCGCCAAACATTCTTTCTCGATGGTAGAAAGATTCTTCTCCCTGGGAAGCAACTTCTTGCTCAGGTACGCCACTGGATGTTGGTCTCCGCTGTCATCCTGTTGGCACAGTACCGCTCCCACACCGGCATTAGACGCATCTGTGTAGATGATGAACTCTCTGTTGAAGTCAGGAGCATGCAGCACTGGATGGTTGGTTAGAGCATCTTTCAGCCGTCCAAACGCCATCTCGCACTCTTCCGACCAGGAAACGCTGTTGCTGCTCTGCTTCTTTGTCAGGTCTGATAAAGGTGCAGCAATCTCACTGAAACCGGGTATAAACCTTCTGTAATACCCTGCCAGACCTAGAAAAGACCTCACTTTCTTTTTAGTGGTAGGTCTGGGCCACTTCAGGATTGCTTCTACCTTGGCCTCTAAAGGTTTGATTAGGCCTCCTCCCACTATGTGACCTAGGTACTTCATCTCTGAGTTACCTAGCTGACACTTACTAGCTTTAACGGTTAAGCCAGCATCTTTCAATCTTTGTAGCACTAACTCTAGATGATGCAGGTGATCTTGCCAGGTGTTGCTAAAGACCCCTATGTCATCGATATAAGCTACTGTGAAGTCACTAAGCCCTTTCAGAGTATGGTCCATGAGCCTTTGAAATGTTGCTGGTGAGTTTCTCAGGCCAAAACTGAGGACCCGGAACTCAAACAGGCCAAATGGACTGCAAAATGCGGTTTTCTCTTGGTCCTGAGGATCAATTCTAACTTGCCAAAAACCTTTAACTAGGTCTAAGCAAGAGATGTACCTACACCCCCCAATGGTTTCTAAGAGGTCATCAAGCCTGGGCATAGGATATGCATCAGGTTTGGTTACTGCGTTTAGCTTTCTGTAATCTACGCAGAACCTCACACTGCCGTCCGGCTTGTCTACCAAAACTACAGGGGCTGACCAAGCACTAGAAGAAGGGACAATAATCTGATCCTTTAGCATTTCATCCAGTTCCTTCCTAACTTTCTCTACATATGGCCCTGTTACTCTATATGGAGTTACAGACTGAGGGGAAGCATTCCCTGTGTCAATCTTGTGTAACACACCCTTGGCAACACCAGGTTTGCTTGAGAACACTTCACGATATCTTGTCACTAGTGCTAAAAGACTATTATGTTGTTCAGTGGATAGGGTAGGGCTGATCTGCACATCCTGTGGATTATATTTTTGCTGCCCTCTCCCTTCCCAAAAGGGTAATTCAGGCTCCTCCTTGCCAGCAGCTTTCATGGCAAACAGCACATGTTTGGTCTCTCTGTAATAAGGCTTCAGGGCATTGATATGAACAACTCTCCTGCCTGAACCTTCCTCGTCCTCAATAATATAATTGAGGTCACTCGTTTTCTCAACCACTCTGTAAGGACCATCCCATTTAAGTTGTAACTTGTTCCCTTTTATGGGCCTCAGCCTGAGAACATCATCTCCTGGGTTGCACTGACGTTCTCTTGCCTTTCGGTCATACCATTGCTTTTGTTTGGCCTTTTTAGTGGTTAAGTTTTCCACAGCTAAATCCATATTCCGCTTTAGGCAATTCATTAGGGAGTCAATATAAGCTACCACGTTTTGTGGATCATCCTCAAAGCATTGCTCCCAATTTTGCTTGATCAAATCTAGCGGTCCCCTCACTTGCCTTCTAAATAATAATTCAAAGGGACTGAAGCCAGTGCTCTCCTGGGGTACTGATCTATAAGCATAAAGGAGCAGCTGTAACTTTTGGTCCCAGTTATTTGGATTCTCTTGTAAATATGCTCTGATCATTCTTATAAGAGTTCCATTAAATCTTTCTGTTAACCCGTTGCTTTCTGGGTGATAAGGGGAGGTTTCCAGGTGTTTAATCCCACAAATTTGCCATAACTTCTTCATTAGTCTGGATGTAAAAGAGGTTCCTAAATCTGTGATTATCTCAGAAGGAAAACCCATCCTACTCATGTAATTCACTAAGGCTTCTGCTACAGTCTGGGTCTCTATATTACGTAATGGGATCGCTTCCGGATATCTCGTTGCATGGTCTACTATATTTAAAACAAATCTGTTCCCCCGCTTAGTGGCATTGGGCATTGGACCTATGATATCCA
The DNA here is from genome assembly GCF_051106095.1 of Pogona vitticeps. NCBI lineage: Eukaryota > Metazoa > Chordata > Lepidosauria > Squamata > Agamidae > Pogona > Pogona vitticeps. The sequence goes on from NC_135783.1 coordinate 310,876,307, forward strand.
CCCCTAGACGTGTAAAAGGAGTTGAAATCACTGGTAATGTGCATAGCTTTGCTCTAGTTTTATCACAGTTAGAGCCCTGTCTCTGACAAATATGGCATCTTTGACAGAAACTCTTAATATGTTTACCCATATCAGGCCAGTAAAAGTTTTGGGCTATTCTTTGTTTGGTCTTGTTTATCCCTATATGAGCTGAGAAAATGTCTGCATGTCCCTTTTTTCAGAATCATAGGGCGATATTTCTCAGGCACCACCAACTGTCTCTTAATTTCAGGCCCCCTTTTTGAAATATTATTCAGTTTTTCCCTATAAAGTAAACCACCCTTAATAATAAAACGTTCAGGGCACTCAGGTGATAAACCTTTATCAGTCACCTTTCCAAAACAGTCTTTTAAGGTGGGGTCTGCTGTTTGTTCCTTGACAAAGAGGCTTTTCTGAGGTATTTCAACTGAGAATGCCTCAGGTTGTGGTACAAATTTCTCTGGCTCTTGAGAGTCAGTCTCATTACTGGCTTCACTTTGTACTGATTGTGCACGTGTTACCACCAGGGCACTCTTGACATGCTTTGTTAAGTCATTACCAATAAGAAAAGGGGTAGGGATCTCAGAAGACACCCCCACTCTCCACAATCCCTTCCAACCTTGATATTCAATTTTTAAATCAGCTACAGGTAGTGAAACTAGTTCTGACCCAATCCCTTTCACAGATAGAGTCTGGTCAGCAATCATACAACCTTGTGGTACTATGTCTGAGTGGCATATAGAAATTTGAGAACAAGAGTCTCTCAAAGCTGTATAGTCATTTTCAAAGACTTTTATCCTGTCCCCAGCAGATTCCAATAAAGCACCATTGGTCTCTATGTAATAACAGTGGACAACTTCAGCGAGAGGCAGCTCCTTCAATGTATCCAATTCAGAGCTCCTAACTGCCTCTGCCTGGGTTTCCATGGCAACAGAGCTATCACTAGAAGAAGCTTGAGGTTTACTCTGAACACAAAATACAGCCTTTGCTTCTTTTACATTAACTTTCTGAGGTGGAATTTCTTTATTTTGCCTTGTATTAAAACATTGTGCAGCAATGTGGCCTTTCTTTTTGCAAATGAAGCAGGTTCTCTCCCCCCATGAGCTTTTTCCATCAAATCTTTCCAGTTTCTCTTTTCCCTCCAAAACTTGTTTACTGTGCTGGCCCTGTTCTGAGGGCTTTTCACTAAAATGGCCGCCCACTTTAGTCTGTCTCTGTGCTTGTTCCTTAGAGAACTTTGGGTCCCATGTTTTCCTCACACTTCTCCCCTCATAACAACTAGGACCCCTTATTTGAGAAATAAAATCAGCTATTTGAGCAGCGTTTCTAACATCAGTTGGTTTCCGTTCTTGAACTAAATATTTAAGTTCCCCATGGAGTAAGGAATAAAACTGCTCCAGGCCCACAACATTTTTCAATTCCTGAAAAGTTTTTACATTCTCCTGTTCAAGCCACCGATCTAAACACTTTTCTAAGTTAAAACCAAGTTGGGTATAAGATTCATCTGATCTTTTAGTAAGTTTTCTGAACTTCAGCCTAAGATGTTCTGAATTAATGCCAAAATGATTGTAAACCATTTTTTTGAACTCTGAATAATCTTTACTGAGCTCAACTGGCATATCAGCATACACATCAGCCATTTTTCCACTCAGGAGAGACCTCAAAATTATCATTTTCTCTGTTTCCCTCACAGAAAAATCAGCACAACTTCGTTCAAAGATTTTAAGGAAGTTTTCAGGACAATCCCCCTGTTTATATGTAGGAAATTTCTTCAAATCTGATTTTGATAATTGGCTCTCCTCATTTTCCCTATTATTATTATTGTTCTGGTTCACTAATTCCATTCTTCTTATCTCCAATGCCATACGCTGTTTCTCCAGTTCAAATTGTCTCTCTCTTTCCTCCCTTTCCATCTCCATTTGTCTCATTCTTTCCTCCTTTTCTAATTCCATTTTCTCTTTCTCTAGGGCCATTCTTTCCCTTTCTATTTCTAACTGCCTCATTTGAACTTCATGTGCTTGGGCTAACTGAATTTTCCTCAGTTCTGATAACTGTTCACCATTAGCTTCTTCCCGCACTGAGGCAACTCTTCCCTCACCATTTGACTCATCCCCAGACCAGTCTGACATTGCTTGGTCTCTTTGTTCACTCACTTCTGCCATTTGACTGCGCATGAGAGGCATTTTAATCACACAGAAGGCTCTTTTCTATTTTCAAGCCTCTGTTTAAAACGTCACTTTTTCCTTTCCTGTGCTAAGGTCTGACACTCTCTAACAGGGTATACAAACAGATATGGCTAGGCTTGTTACTGTAGTCTCTAATGGCTTCTGCCCCTTCACTGGGCCTCTTGCCAGATTTAGAGCTACTTTAATTTTCTGCCCTTGGCTCTACTTCAAAATCCACCACAGCTTCACCTTCTCTCAGGTTCTGCAGTTCACCAGAGAGATCCCAAACCTTCGCTGCCCTTGGTCTGTCTGTCCCTTCCGAGTTCTCCCAACTCTGGACTCTCAGACCAAGTCACAACAGCCTCGTATTTTGGGCCAATCTCCCTCACAAAATGGACCTTCTAGAGCTCATAAGTCAGTTCCCTCACTCTGAAGTTTAGGTGCCTCTCTACTAGATCTGCTCCCCCCTGGAGACAAATCCTAGAGAGTTACCCACACCCCACTTCAGTTCAGGTGCACCTAACTGAAATCCTTTTGCTCTGGTCACACTAGCCAAGGCTTTTCTGGGCAACTGGGCAACTGGACAACTCGTATCCCACACGCTGGCACCAGTTTTGTTGCGACTGCCACCTCCTCCTACGTCACCACAAGAGATGACAGGCCACGATCCTTCTCACACACACACAGTACTTCGCTGCCACCAACCACACATAAACCTGACTCTTCAGACTTATTGTGGATTTAAAAATAAAAATGATGTTTTATTGTATACAGAAACAAAATGAAAATCACTGATTAAAAGAGTTACTTGTGATACTATATTTATCAGACCTTCACCCTGCACAGTTCTTGGTTACTTAACACACAGTTACCTAACCTATATCTAACCCTGTCACTCTCCCCCTCATTCCCCAACAACAACCCCCCTTATATACACAAACTCCACCCCTTTTAGACCCACCTCCTGCCCTGCCATAGGCCAGGAAACTCCAGCCTTAGCCAAGACAGGCAGGTGACGTCATGGCACACGTCACAATGCCCAATTTTAAAAGTCTTTCCTCATAAGGCTTGGCTTCCAGCCTCCTAATCATCCTTGTTGCCTTCCTCTGAACTTGTTCCAATTTGTTGGCATTCTTCTTGAAGTGTGATGTTTAGAACTGAACACTACTCAATATAAGGCCTTATCAGTGACAAATAGAGGAGAATGATTACCTCATGGGATTTGGAGACTATACTTTTGTTTAATGCAGTCTAAAAGAGCATTTGCCTTTTTTGTAGCCACATCACACTATTGGCTCATATCCAGCTTGTGATCTACAATGACTCCAAGATCCTTCTCACTTGTAGTATTGCTGGGCCAGGTATCTGTCTTCTTGTAACTGTGTGTTTGGTTTCTTTTTCCTAGGTGCTGTACTTTGTACTTATCCCTGCTGAATTTCATTCTGTTGTTTTCTGTCCAGTGCTCAAGCCTGTCTAGATTATTTTGAGGTTTGTTTCTGTCTTCCAAGGTGTTAGCTATTCCACCCAATTCTGTGTCCTTCAACACGTTTGGGAACCACTGCCCTACACCACTACACACTACAGTATTCAAGGGAAGTTAATTTGTGTTTGAGTGAGAAGTAGTTAATTGATTTTTAAAAAGTTGTCAGGTTCTGGGATTTTCTCTTCCTCAGTGTCTCTTTGTGAAAGGTAATGCACAAAAGACGGGATACTGTAGATCATCTTAACTGCTGACATTGGTCAGGCTGGGTTTTGTTCTGAACCTGTCATCCCTTTTCTTTCTGGCAATGCAGGCACAATACGGCAAGGCAATATTAGACTATTTTCTTACATTGTGAATCCAGAGAAAATATCCTACATTCATAAACCAGAGATGTTTTGAAGGATTGATATTGTTGATGTAGTTTTTAAAAATTGTAATTAAAAGTCCATTATTTGCAGAAAGTCAAGCTTAATGAAGATTAGTTATTTGTTAACATCATTAAAGCAGTTTTCATTTGCTGTTTTGGTGCCTCTATTGTAAGTGGGCTGAACCACTTTGATTATCAACTATTCATTCTTTTCAAATGGAACCTCTTTCATCTGATTTTTATGAACATTCCCTGCATTTCACTAAATCAGGAATCCTAGCAACAGGCATAATTTACAACAGGCATAAACTTTGTTCAAGCAAAAGGATTTAATTGTGGAAAAACAGCACAAAGCTGTCAACAAGATTACTGACTAGATACTAAACATTTAGTGGCAAAAGTGAGGATTTTTTCCTTAAAAAAGATGGTTACAGGATTCATTTTTCTGGACATCTTAAAATAAGTTCATGGCATTTAACAAAACAATTATATAAAAGAATCTAAGTATCCTTTGCCTTCAAGATGCATTCTTGCATTATCCCCTATACTTGGTCAAATCTCTTGGATGCAGATAAGACAATGGAAGAAAATGGATGCATCCAATATTTAAGTGTGATGTGATTGCATTAAATGTAATAAGGTATCTTCAGGCTATTGCACACATTCATCTTAATTTTCAGAAGCAATTAACTATCACAAAACAGAAACAAATTATATGAGCTAGGAAATTAGACACAACAAATCCAGCCACCTCTTGTTGCAAGATATTTCTTAGGTCTCAGAATGAATGGCATGCCAAAAATCCTACTAAAAATTGGAGAATTTTGTATTGATAAAATTATTGCTGTATGAGAGTCTACTAATGATGTTATTCAGCAGAGCAAATCAGTATTCTACAGCACAATTCTAAAAATGTGGCAGCCCAAACAAAAAAATTATAACTTTAAACCAGTTGATGGACCAGAATTACATCTGGCACAATGGTATCAGACAGGGTGATCTTGCTCTGTGCCAAATTTGGGGAAGTTTGGACAAAAGCTTTTCAAGTTATGATTTCTTTAAAATGTAAAACTGTTTTATTCCTGTTTAGAACTAGATGACCCCAAGCTACCCCAGATTTAAAATAGCTCACATAAATTGAAAAGACCAATTTTGCTTATCTTGAAAGAAAATAGTTGGCCTTACCCACTTTTTAAAATTGGAAAGAAATGAGGCTGCAGGGGCTGAAATATTGATTCCCCAACAAGGCCTTTCAGAAGGGTAAAACAGCCACTTTGTTATAAGACTGAGCATGTGTGGTGCAGGCTAGCTAGCAGGAGCTCCACAAAATGAAACTTTATAAATATTCATAGGCAGGAGATGGAGATATTGGAGAGTTGCTGGGCTACTAAAGGCCAAAGAAACAATCTGAATATACAGGTTATCTTTAGAATAAAAAACTCGGTTTGATTTAAAGAAAATAATGGCATGACAGTCCTTCAGAAAGGGACACATTTTGTTATGTATCTTGAGGGAATTAACGTACTATTTTGTAATAAATATTCAAAGTATTTCCCCTTACTTAAAAAAAACACACCAGCAATTGTGTTTTGTTCTAGAAGCTTCAGTAAACATTCTCTCAGGATTTCTGAGACCAAACAGTCTCCTGACATAATTTTTCAGTGAGGGAATCAGCTCCACTTCTGGGGCAATCTTAGCTCCTTACCCCATTAGTCAGGACCAAGTAAACTGGTATTTAGCTACATTTTTTACTTTATAACTCCTTCCAGGCCAAACACTACAATCAGAATCATGCTTGCAAGGGAATTATGTGTCTTGTAAAAATGAAGACACAAAATGAATATTGGTTTTATTTTAAAATACAGATATTGAAAATATTTCTAAGATATTAAAAAAGAATACAGAGCAAATATTCAGAATATTTATTCAATTAAGCTGTGAAATTACTGTTGTTGTTTTTTCCTTTGTGATTAGGGATTGTCTTACTTGATGTTACCAGAATTTTGGTGTCTACATTCTGTCACATAATGTTCATTCCACCCATCTTGTCACTATACACTTGTTTGGTAATTAAAAAGAAACAAAGAAGTTATGTGCCCTCAAGTAATGTCTGATTTGTGGTAACTATATCAGTTAATGACTTCCCAAATGTTCTGTCATTAACAGTTCTGCTCAGATCTTGCAAACCAACAGCATTGACTTTTTTATTGAGTCTCTTACTGCCCCCCTTCCTAGCAATATTTTCTTTTCCAGTAAGATCTGCTCAGGTCTTACAAATTAACAGGAGTATCTTCCTTTATTGAGTCAATCCATCTGATGTTAGGTCATGTTATCTTATTGTTCTACCTCTGCACACTTTTATAAGTAATAGGCATTCTCATTATATATGCAAGATAAGGTAACCCCAGTTTACAGAAATTGACACAAATGCTGCAGGGGGGCAGTTTAAAAGGACATGCATAGTGACAATAGTTCAAAAAAGTTGTGATAAGACTGTTCACACACACAAAACACAACATTATTTAATGTTTTGTTGTTGTTGTTGTTGTTATTCTACAAAAAAAAGTAGAAGCCTCCGGCTAAGCGAGATATTATCTGCAGTTAGCATGTTCACTGGGCAAATAATTCACTAATAGCCATGCATCATGTGATTGCAGATTTATGATACGAACTCAGTGGGAGATAGGAAGGTAACATTTGGCTTGTGTGACTGCAGCCTAAGTTGATTTTTTTTCTCCTCTGTCTTTCTTCACTGTCCATCTTTTCCCTAGCATGGGTGATTTTTTTACCTTCATTTCCAGGGACAATATTTCCAACTGCAGCTTTTATTATTATTCCAAAAGATGAAGGGGCATCTTGTGGAAGATATGAGGCAATGTGTTTATAGAGCTTTAGGGCCCTTATGACTTTTTTTCCTTCAGGTTGCATACCCGAAGGGAAGAGTATCAAAAATGGAACATACCAGTTTTCTAGTCTGCATTCTGTGGAGTGGGCGTGCAACATTAATTTACCTGAGTGGTTAAAAGATATGTATATTTCTACATTATATGTGTTGCAATCACACTTTTACTTCACAATTTCATTCAGCCCAAAACAGCTTTTAAATATATTTTGCCAGTAAGGGATTGCAGCCACCTCCCAGCTGTTCTTGATTCTGCTCCCCCTCAGCATCCATAGTATAGATGATGTGCTCATCTCCTGGGATCCTCTAACACTGGATAATTCTACACAAGGGAACTTTCTACTGGAATTTGTGTGTAGTGTGTTTATTTTTAAATTCCTGTTTTAAAAAGCCAGGAAATCAAATTCTTCAATAAAATAAAATAAAATAAAATCATCCAGTTTATGAATATGGGATATTATCTGGAAGTTGAGTCATGGCAACTGGACTTCCTTCCTATTAGGTTGAAATGTTTCACTATTCATCCAAGTAGCTTCTTCAGTCTGAAGGACTAATAGGAAAGAAGTCCAGGTACCATGACTCAACTTCCAGATAACCTCACTTGGATGATGGAGAATCTTCACAGAAATATGGGACATTGTGTTCTGTATTCAGAACACCAGGAAATGGTCCATGATTGCCACACAACATTGTGCCCACTTTGCCAGCAGGAAAAAGGATGCCAACACTCTACATAACAAAGGGAGGCCTGAATATTGACAACACCAATGTCAAGCATCTAGATGGTCTACAGCAGTCATGACACCAAAGGGGAGTTGCAAAGTTTTGTCTAGGGGTTAATGGGTTGACATATATGTTGTAAAGGGAAAGGGAAAGGTTCCCCTTGACATTTTTAGTCCAGTCGTGTTCAACTCTAAGGGGCAGTACTCATCCTGTTTTTCAAGCCGTAGAGCCAACGCTTGTCCGAAGACAGTTTCCGTTGTCACGTGGCCAGCATGACTAGAGAACACTGTTTTACCTTCCCACTGAGGTGGTACCTATTTATCTACTCGCATTTGCATGCTTTTGAACTGCTAGGTTGGCGAGGAGCTGGGACAAAGCAACGTGAGCTCACTCCGTCACGTGGATTCGATCTTACGACTGCTGGTCTTCTGACCCTGCAGCACAGGCTTCTGTGGTTTAGCCCACAGCACCACCACGTCCCCCATATATATGTTGTAGCCCTTGTTAAATAATTCTTTCCTTGATCTTTCAGAATGGGATATTAAAGTTATCATGTATGTGTATATATGAAAAAGAAGTCTCTACTTTCTGAGAAGGGATAACTTTACCCCATTAAAAATACAATTTTATTCAAATGTGGTGGTGGGGGTGTCACAGATTACTTGGCTATTATAGAAGGGGGTTGTGAGAAGGTGATGAGTCAGAAATTGGTATTAAAGGGGAAGCATAGAGAATAATTGATAATATTTGCTGCTCTATTCCTCTCAATATAGAGCAGCAAATCAGCAAATATGGAAAGGTAAGATGTTGAACTCGATTTAACATTAATCTTTCAGTGCAAAAGGCACAGCTAATCATATGCCCTATTTTAAACCATTTTACTCCCCTGCAAAAAATAGTTTAAGTAAATCATCCGTAAGGATCATTTTACAAAGAAAGATTCACATGAGGTATTTTGCAACAAGCATACATAACTTCCCTTTAGCCTTACAGAATCTGGATGTATTGTGCTCCCATTCATAAGCATAAAAGAACATTGGCCCTGAAGGAATATGGCTGAGACTTCTTTCTCAGTCCATTTGGTTGAGAGTGCTGTGAACTGGGTTGCACAAGGCAGAATTGCCCCAGTGGCTGAAAGTGTTTGAAACTACTATCAGGAATCGCCAGGCAGGGGCTACGAGCTCTTTAACCACAAAGGTTATACAATTAGTATTCTGTAGGATTGAGTGGAGCTCAGGGCTGGCCCTACTGTTAGGAGGAATGAAGTGGCAATGTTCTGTAACAGTAGTGCTGACTTCCCAAACTCTTCTCTCTAGTTCCCTCTATTGCTACTCCCTAAATTACTTTATTGGACTGGACAGATCCTGAAGCTGAGGCTCCAATACTTTGGCCATCTCATGAGAAGAGAAGACTTCCTGGAAAAGACCTTGATGTTAGGAAAGTGTGAAGGAAAGAGGAGAAGGTTGGACAGTGTCACCAAAATGACCAATATGAATTTGACCCAACTCCAGGAGGCAGTGGAAGACAGGAGGGCCTGGCGTGCTCTGGTCCATAGGGTCACGAAGGGTCGGACATGACTAAACGACTAAACAACAAATGTATACCACACAACATTTATTGGATTCCCAACAACAATCTGATATTTCAAGTGTGGTAAAGGCATTAACCAACAACCACCGATCTAGTTAGCTTCTCTGTGTAGAAGGGCTAGCCTATAGTCTTTTGCCACGGGCAGCAAAATATATTGGGCTTGATATGGTGTGGTTGACATATAAATCTGAATAGGAGTTCAGGAACAATGCCAATCTCACAAATATGCCCACCAAACAAACCTACACTAATTATAAGCATGCCCAATGATGAGTATGTTCAATATTTTTTTTAAAGGCAGCAAAAGTTATTGGAGAAGCATTTTTATATGTGTGTTTTTTTAAACAAAATGGTCCTGAAAGCATGTGGTTCTCCCCTGTAGTTTTCTTTAAACTCTCTTCTCTTGTTACTTTCCTTATTTCTGCCGCCTCTGGCATTTACATGCATTTGAATGATAAACTGCTACCTGTGGTGTGTAGAGAACCTGTTGTGTTTCATGATAAAAGATGGGCCCCTTTCATCCCATCCCACCTGCCTTGTTATTATGATGCCTATGAACACTGCATTGTTTCTGGATAATCCCAGCTGGCAAAAACATTTACATTTTTTGGCTGTTTTTGGAGTATGAGCAAACAGCCCTGGGCCACACTTTTTTTTTTAAAGAAGACTTTCATGCTTTCACTGATCCAGAAGTAGGAAAAGTCAGATTACAATACCATTTCATCAGTATGGGACTGCATCAATTGAACTAAAGTACATTCGAGGACTTTGAACTAACTGAGCTATAGATCTAGTTGACTGTAAAAGTTCTTCACTGGATGCCAAGTCATTTGCTGTTCTCTACCATGGGAAGTAAACTGACATAAAACCAAGGAATTGCCTGAACTCTCAACTTGACATATCTTAGATTGCTATTCAGCTTGAGATAAGCAAACTACCTGGCATGGGCCAAATCCAAGAGTGTCCTGATGTATTGAGCATGATCACAGCAGAAAAGGACTGTATTCAAACAGAGAGTCTTACTCAGCCTTTTACAAGAAGCAATGTTTGAAAGTGCATCCTATTGAGGCAACTGTCTCAGGCAGCTGATTTCCAGTCTCATGAAAGGCAGCAAATTATCGGCCATTGAGTGCATTAGTTTTAGTGTCACACTCTGGCTTTTTATTTTCCAGTGAGGAATGGACATCTTCTTATGTTAAGCAACAGATTTCATCCAGAATATCTCTACAAACCCAGTTAATGCCTGTGTTTATTAAAAAGTTATCACATAAAAGCTATTCCTTTTCAAGATTAAGTAATGAGTGATGCCATACTTAGAATTATAATTGCTCTGTGAACAGGCTTAGCCGGCTGAATAGCTCAGTGAATTAGGTGTCTGGTTGCACAGCCGGAGGCTGGATGTTCAATTTCTCATCATGCCTCCTGCCTATAGTGTCAGCCTGTATAACCCTGGGCAAGCTGCACAATCACAAAATACCCAAAGAGGAGACTGGTAAACCACATCTGAGTACTCTTTACCTAGAAAATCATGCAAATGATCATCAGAAGTTGGAATTGCTTGGATGGTATGTAATTATTATGCTCAGTCTGCTGGTGACCTCTTTGGCAGGGTGGGCCACCATTATCCCATTCCTGGGATAATGTGAGACATCATTGTCTCGCAAGAGCAATGGGAGAAAGAGGAGGGGGAGTGTATTTAAGGGAAAGCTCCTCCCACCTTGGGCCTCTTCCTTTTCAGCAGAGAAGGAGGATGGAGTGCTGCAGCTTGGTTTATTGCTGCATCACTTGCAGGTGCCATTTTGCATGGGGGGGTTTACATCAGCGCTCCCCCAGTTTGCTTATCATGCCTTGGCTTTGAAGGGCCCAACGTTGATTTATTGTGTTTTGTTTATAAAATAAAATAAAAATAAATACAAGGAGAAGAAGAGAAGGAAAGGAGTGGCTGAAGGGGCACAGTGCAGCCATTCTGGTAGAAGCATTTTGCTTTTACCAATTTGTATAAAAAATATAAAAACAAACATTGAGGAAGATAAGAGAAGAATTAATTGAAGAAGGGGCTGTTTCAAATAAGAAGCAGAAGTAACAGGGGCATGCGGCGTCTAAATCCCCCCCGCCGCTCTTCCTCCCACCCCACTGTACAATATTAATTCATTAGCTGGAGACAATAGTTAAAAAGGTTATTTATTGTTGGTTTGATCAAATAGTATAGTTTCTGGATAGTGGTAAATCGGAGTGGGGGTGGTCTATTGAGCATATTATAATTTTGGGATATTTAATTAATTGATGATTAGTGTAGTTAATTATAAATTTAGGACATTTAGTTAATCAATAATTAGGGTAGTTAATTATATGGTACATAGATAGTTATTCCAAGGATAAGATTTTAATTACATTAAATACTATGAAACTGAATAAATTGCAATTGATAGCTTGATTAGTTTATTAGGTGAATTAGTTTTAATTCTTAAATTTTGCTGCTCTTAGTGCTAATTATAATTTTGAAATTGTCAGTTAATTCTGGTTGCTGATTTTGAATATAAGCGGCTTCGGCCACAAGGAGGAGTTTTACAAAGCTTATTGAAATTTGAACTGCCTGGGTGGGGATTGGACATCAACTCTCAAATAAGATAAGGCTATAATAAGATAACCTTTTCAGTTTAGGCTCTCTTTTATAAAATATAATAAATATAATAAAGGCATTCTGGTGAGTCAGCTTGCAGGTGAACACAGCCTGTGGGGCTCCTGGTAGTAGTGTGTAGGGCTTTGAAGTTGGGGAACTGGGATGGCTTCAAGAAAGAGGTGGGGAAACAAGAAGGGAAAACAGCCTGCAAAAAACCAAGTCTCAACTCCTCAATCACCTTCGGATGAAAAGGCTTGGCCCTTATGACACCAGGCCAGGAAAAATTGCATCATTGGAGGCTGAGAAAACAGCTCAGCATACCTCACCTGTTAGTGCACCACAAATCTGACATTCAGCCAGGGATGCCACGAGCCACAGGAAGGCCAAGCTTAAGGAGCTTGCAGAGGACTCAATGTCTCATTTTTCTGCCTTAGAGGAGGATTGCACGACCACATGACCATCCAGAAGAGGAGCTGATGTGATGTGAAGGAGCAAGGTATTGGCTCATCATAACTGGGAAGGCCAACTGCAGAGAGGCAGAGTTGGCATGGCAAGGAAGAGGAAGCCATTTGCATAGAAGAGAGTAAACCAGCGACTTCAGACGGAGTGTGTGAGTTTGAGGCTACACACAGCACATTTACACCAATGCCAGTTTTGCCTTGGCCTATAAGTGATCAGTTCAGCACACCAATGCACACAGCACCTGGCATGCAGGGCCCGAGTGTTGCTGGGACCCAGTGGCCAAGTACTAGTACTCCTACAGCTAGTTTGGCTTCCTCATGAGTGAAAGCATTATCCCCTGAGTTTTTAGGCCCAGCGGCTTGAGTAGGTGTTTGGCCGTATCTGCCAGTTCTGGATACAGGCTATAACACAGTGCCCTTGAATGCATTGCCTTTCAGGAATCACACCATGCCTCTGGGAAACCATCTTACACCAGCAACAAAGGAAAAGATTTGGAAAGGAACCTTTCGAACTTCTTAATAGAAAAGTAGATAAGAAAGACCTGGATAAGGGAGACGATAGAGAGAAGGAAAGATGTAGAAGGTGATTATCAGGCTTCTTAATTTATGTAAGGGTAATCGTGAGAGCTCAGCCCTGGAGAGCCCAGGCCATGTTCCAGTACTTGGATTTAATTTATAGGGCATATGTAGACTTTGCAGGACAGGCTTGGCTTACCTATGATGAATCATTCCGTATGTGGAACACAATTCATCCGAATTTGAGATGTGAAGAGCCATTACCCAGTCTCTGGCTACAAGTTATGACACCTGCCAGGCCTAAGCCCAGAGAAAGATTCGACAGCTGTCACCTTATCTGCAAACAGGGTATGAATGTTAGCTCCTGAGCTGGCATGGGGCAAGTGGTTCAACCCTGCTTGCTCTGTTGGGATTTCAACGCCAAGGGCACATGCTCACATAAAGGATGTAGGTTCTGGCATGAATTCATGGTGTGCAGGGGTCAGCACCCCAGGACGTCATGTTTTAGAGCTAGGGTGGAGAGAAATGCCAATAAGGACCCTGGAGGTAATAAAAAGGCTCTTGGGGGAGGGGGTTCCCTTAGCAAAGGGCCCTAGCCCAATTAAGGTTGAAATTTTGGGACGCTGGCTGGAGGATTACCCACAGCCAGCAGCTGCACAATATTTTTTGAAGGTTTTATGTACAGTTTTAGGATACCTGCATTGGGTGAGCGTAAAGCGTTTTTTGCCAAAAATTTAAAGTCAGTAAGGGGCATGGAAAGAGTTATACAACAAAAAAATTAGGAAAGAAGTGACTGAAGGTACGGTTTTAGGGCCTTACCAAAATCCCCTGTTAGAGAACGTTAGGGTATCACCATTGGGCGTTCCACCCAAGAAAAATAAAGGTGAGTATAGGCTCATTCACCACCTGTCTTACCCAGAAGCAGAGTTGGTGAATGATGCCATACCACAGGAGCTTTGTACAGTGTGCTACACCTCTTTTGATGAGGCAGTGCCCATGGTGAGCAGATGTGGGATTGGCGTGGAACTGACGAAATGCAACATTAAGCCAACATTTCATATGCTTCCACTTCCTCCTTTAGATTTTGACCTCTTGGGTTTTTATTTTTCAGGGCTCTTACTAGATTGATAGGGCCCTACCAATGGATTGCTCCGTCTCCTGTGCTGCATTTGAACGGTTCAGTTCATTTTTGGAGTGGAAGCTCAGATAAAGGGTAGGTTGCAGAAACACTGCCCATTATTTGGATGATTACTTTTTTGTGTGGTGCTACCAATACTGGGCAGTGTGCGTTTATTTTGGAAACGTTTCAGTCACTGGCCTGGGAACTGGGAGCTCCCTTGGCTGAGGAAAAAATGGAAGGGCCTGCGACTTCACTTATCTTTTTAGAGATTGAGCTGGACACTAGGCAGCAAGCTTCCAGGCTGCCTGAGGATAAGTTAGAGGCCCTTAAGGAGCGAATCCAGCTCCTATTAAGGAGTAAGGAGGTGTCCCTTAAGGACCTCCAGGAGATTGTAGGCCATTTAAATTTTGTACCGCTCCAGGTCGCGCCTTTTTGCGCCATTTGTGTGGGGCCATGAAGGGACTTTGTCACCTTTTTCACAGGACTAGGGTGATTAAGGGTATGAAGCAGGACCTGCAAGTGTGGAGTCAGTTTTTAGCGGAATTTAATGGAGTGTCATTTTGGAGGTCTGAATTTAAGTTAGAATTTCAGGTTCAGACTGATGTAGCTGGCTCACTAGATTTCACAATTTATTTTAAAGGGTGATGGTGTGCTGGACTGTGGCCTATAGAGTGGCACCAGCAGGGTATCACTAGGGATCTCACCTTTTTAGAATTTTTCCCAATAGTAGGTGCCCTGTGGCTGTGGGTGCATGAATGGGCTAATTCTTCAGTATGCTTCTGGTGTGACAATCAGGCAGTGGTTCACATAGTGAACAACCTCACGTCACACTCAGAACGCGTTATGGCACTTGTGCGTGCATTCACATTATGTGCCTTAAAATTTAATGTTCTGATCCAAGCAAAACACATCCCGGATTTGGATAACAGCTTGGCCAATGCCCTATCATGCCAACAGATCACTTGGGAATTAGCCCCCAAGAGCCAGCGAACCTCCAGAGAAGCTACCAACTGAGGTCAGGCAAATTGGCGGGATGAGACCGAGAGGGCTATAGGCTTGGCCCTGGCACTGAGGACATGGAGGGTGTACTTAACAGCGAGTACAGAGTTCCAGGAGTTTAGGAAATCAGTGGATTTGGAGCTGATCTGGTCTGCTCCTGTGGAACACCTGCAGCAGTTTATAGTGTTTTAAATAGGAAGGGATTAGCACTGGCATCCATCCAGGGTAGGATGTCAGTGCTAGCCTTTCATGCTAGGATCCACAGTTACCAGGATTATACTTCTGACCTTTGTATCAAGAAAATGATCGAAGGTTGAGGTAAGGAAAGGAGTTGGGTTAGGGATGCTAGAACACCAATATTTCCGGCCCTGCTGGAAAAAAAATGGCCAGCTATTGCCTATCATTTGTAGGGATGCAGATGAGACTGCGCTGTTTCAAGCAGCTACTTTGCTGACATTTTTGAAGCATTAAGGATTAGTGAGGTGGTAGCTTCAGGTAGAGGGGACGTGTCAAAATTGGCCTTACAATGGCATGATGTAGCTCTGGTAGAAGATTTGGTGTGTATCCACATCCACCGATCCAAGCCGGATCAGTGTGGTAGGGGAGCAGATCTTACTTTAGGTGCTTGCTTGATAGGGAACCTTTGTCCGGTAAAGGTGAGAGGTTCTTATTTAAGTATCAGAGGACAGGGTCCAGTTTTTTTTTCCCTACATAAGGATGGAACCCTTTTAACAAAATATCAATTTTTGAAAATCACTGATTTAGCATTGGGCAAGGTAGGTGTTCATAGACTGGTGTTCAGAACTCATTCATTTAGAATAGGGCAGCATCAACTGCAACTTCTCTAGGTTATCACCCTGATGACATAAAGCGGTTGGGGTACTGGCCCTGTACCACCTATTGGAGTTATGCCTGGACACTCCCTCACATCTAGGCAGGTGCCTGGTTTTTGTCTTTGCAGGCCTGCTCTTTCCAGGGGAATCAGCGGCAAGTCATGATAGTTGGCCACAGCTTCGTTTTCTGGGCAGCAAGGTATGCTGCTCTGTCGACATGGGGGAGCGATTTGGCAGGCACCCCCCAGACGTGTTGGTTATACACCTGAGAGGTAACGACCTGGCCAAGCAAGGTGGCAAGGCCTTGGTTTTGGATGTTCTGTGAGACCTCAGATGGCTGAGGGCGATGTACCCTATGATGACCACTTTTGGGTCTATGATTATCCTTGGGCTTGTTTGCCGAAATGAACGTCAGGTCCAGCATGTTAACACTGCAGGGAGGAGTGTTAACACAGAAGTGTGTAGAGCGGTATGTAATGACCTTGGATCAGTGATTGGTCACTGGGAGATCCGTGCTAACAGGCCTGCTCTTTCGGATGGACGGAGTACACCTCTCCGATACTGGTTTGGAGATATTTTAGGTTGACCTCAGGTGGGCCTGCTTTTAGAGCTTGAGAGGCTTGATGGGGGGCAAGGGCCTTAAGCATTGCTTGACCCTATGCTGTGGCGGGTAGTGTGGATAAAACAGGTTTTGGTGAGTCCCCTCACAACCTCAGGTAATGTATAGCTCATCTAATCTCCCAGTGCTGCAGATTGTGCGATTAAAGTGCTTGGGGGAGAAGATGAGCTGGGGATGCTCCCGGACCAACAATCAACAATGAGGAGGGGGCTTGAGGTCTGTGGGTGGTCAAATTTGGGCCAGCCAGGTTCTCGCTTTCTTCACAACTGTGAGATCTTGTGGCTTAGGACTCGCCCATAGTTTGGTACAGGTCCGTTGAGACACCTCTGTAGAGCCTGATTCCACAGTACAGCAGGAACCCCCCCTTTTTTTCCCATTTGAGGATAGATATGAATATTGAATAAAGTGTGGCCTATGTTTATTCCATAACAGTTGTCTCGTGTCTTATTCCGGGATAAGGGGATAATGCTGAGTCCGCTGGTGAGCTCTTCAGCAGCATGGGCCGTCATTATCCAATTCCTGGGATAACATGAAACATCATAGTATCGCAAAAGGGATGGGAGAAAGAGAAGGGGAAGCATATTTAAGGGAAAGCTCCTCCTACCTTGGGCCTCTTCCATTTCAGCATCCCATCCGCCCACCCTGTATGCTAGTGTGAGTTTTACGGGTCACCTTTTGGGGCCGGATAGGAATTTTTGACCCACATCCTGATTGGCCTTTGAAAGTGGGGATATTTTGCCTATCCCACACTGGCTAAAGTGTGTTGGCATTTTAGAAGTGGGTAATTTGGTCACACAGGTGGGCAGTGTGGATAAAATAGGTTTCGGTGAGTCGCCTCACAACCACACGTAATGTATAGTTCATCTAATCTCCCAGCACTGTGGATTGTGTGATTACAGTGCTTGGGGGAGAAGATCAGCTGGGGCCACTCCCAGACCAACAGTCAACAAGAAGGATGGGACTTGAGGTCTGGGGGTGTTCAAATTTTGGCCGGCCGGGTTCTCACTGTCTTCATGACTGTGAGATCTTGGGGCTCAGAACCTGATTCTGCACTATAGCAGCTCCCCTTTTTCCCCATTTGAGAATAAATATGAATATTGAATAAAATGTGGCCCGTGTTTATTCCATAACAGTTGTCTCATGTCTTATTCCAGGGTAAGGGGATAATGAACAGACTCAAATTCTATTCTGGAGATTCTGGGTTCTTGCTTGCATGTAGAGCTGACACATGGACATGAACCTCAGCAGTGAAATGGAATAAGACAAGAACAAAAAGAGTGGGTTGAATAATGCCTGGACAGAACTACAGTTGCTTCTCAACACTGAATGAGAGGCAGTTGCTTGGTTTGCTCTACTAGTAAAAGCTAGAGCTGGTACAACTTACAGTAACTAATATTTTATTTATGTTTGTGTTAAGATAAATCTATAATTAAATAGCACTCTGGATAAATCATCCAAAAAGTTTTAAATAAGAGGCAAGAGTGCTCAATACTTCTCAGGGGAACATTCAGATAATCAAAAAGAAGTTGGCAGTGTGGAATCTGCTGTGTCAATCCCCCAAAAGACAAACAGGCCTTTGTCAAAATTCAGGAATTCAAAAGATCATAGGGTTGATGGAACAGAAGGTGCCCCAAGGGTCCTCCCGGCCACTCCTCTGCCAAAGCAGGAAAACCACAGCTCAAATATCCCTAATAGATGACAATCTATTTAAAACTCTCTAATAAATGAGTGTCCATCAGTCTGAAGCAATCAGTTCTTGAGTGAACTGTACTTAGTGGCAGGAAAATTTTCCGATTGTTTGGTTGACATTTTATTTCTTGTAATTTTAGTCTACTTCTTTCTGAATGGTCAAGGCAAAGTCTCCTCAAAGACTATGTAATTTTTGATGCATTGCAGCAAAACACAGAGCTTTTTGTGAAGCAATCCTAGAGATCATTCCCAGGCTAGACGTGAGTTAATAAAAGTGAAACTTAATCCAAACAACACAGAAATGCTTTGCTCAATTTTGGATGATACAAAAACTTGCCTTTTCTCATGGATGGCCAAGTTAAAATTTTGGCCAGAAGACTGTCAGCAGTTTTGGCTGATCAGCCAGCTGTGCCTTTCCATGAAACTGCCATATCCGCAGGTCACATCCTGATTAGACTATTGCCAACTGTTCTATGCCTTTGAAGAATGTTTAGAAACGACAAATGGTATATAATGCTGCTGTCAAGGATACTTCGGGGCCAAGTATTTAGAATGTGTTAATGTGATAGGTTTTGATTTGTACTGGCTTCCAATTCATTTCTGAGCCCACAGTATGGGATAGTGAGGAACACAGTGACTGGAAAAAAAATGCTAAGCTGTGATACATCCTCCTCAGTAAAAATTTCAATACAGTTCTGTTTAGCATCCTACTATTATATAAGATGAAGCTGGTTGGTGCCACAATAGAACTCTTACTCCAGAAGTACATCTGACTCCATTTCTTCTTTCTGAGGGATGATTCAGGCACTTCTTTTCCATCAGGTTTTTGTTAAAATTAAATTTCTCTGCTCCACAACTCTGATTGCTCTTGACTTTTTTCTCTTCATGAAGATTAATTTTGGAATGGCTATTGACGTTACTGCTTTCTCTCAAGTTGTCTGTTTTGTAACTTAAAGATCCATTCCTATAGGTCTCCTTTATGTATGAATGAATTTGTTTCCAGCTTGTTGTTTTCATAAAGCATTTTTACCTTTTTTTTTTTTTGGTACACTGCTGTTTAGGTATTGGATAATGTACATACTATCCCGATGACAAGAAATATGAGTCGTGATGATACATCCAAAATCACATTTAATAACTGCTGAAATTAAAACAAAATTGTCTTTAAGGCATTTAAAAATGCCCATGTTTTCTTCCCCAACTCTTTGCAGCTGTATCTCTTAGAGTGGCTTTCGCTATAAAAAAAGGTACAAGTAGAACAACTAGCTGGACTATTTGGGAGAAGATAGAAGTTGTGGTGAACAGTATGCCCTTCTCTCTAATGCTCCTAGAATAGTTTAATCTTGAGTGGGTCCCTACATACTTTTGATAGGAATGAATTGCCTCCATGAATTGATGTGATTATGTGTTTACTCTATACAACAAAGTTTTGCTAAATAAAGACAAGGAAGTTAGATGAAAGCAAAAGTGGCTTTTCATACTTATCTTTGCTGCTTCTTTGCCACAGAGATTATTCTCTATGCCTGTGAAGCAGAATAATTAAGAAAGAACTGAAATATTTTACAACATATCTGCCTGGCTCCCTTTGTCCCCTGTACCAAATCTTTTCTTTTCATTTCCTTTCTTAATTCATCGTACCATGCTTGTTACAAAATGTATATTTTATGTCGGCTGTATTCTGAAAGTCTTGTCAAGAGCACATTTAGGAAAGACACAGCACTCATTAATCTATATCTAGCTAGCTACCGAAACTTTAATCTATTCATGTATTTGTGTGTCATTCTTGTCAGCTTGCAAATGGCTGAATCATTGATGCAGGCCTTTAAACTGACAAACGATGAAAACGATGCAGGGAGCAGAAGTCAGATTTAGAAAAAGAGTCTAAAAATGCGTGTTGCAGCGTTGCTCCTTCCAAGCCTTTCATGTAAGACTTTAGCAATCAATGGATTTGACATTCAGGAAATTTGTCTCACACCCGTTTTTTTAACACACAGCCGCTCCTCTGCAAAGATAGCCACCGTGCTCACAAAGAACACCAGCGTATCAGGAAAAGAAACAAAAGATTTGATGGGTTTTGCATGTCGGCACTCCGCTCCCCTGAAAGGCTCTGTCAGTTTCCAAGCAACATCGCTCTCTAAACCCTTTCCTTGTTCTTTCCACTATCCCATCAACTGACCTGGCAAGGAGAGGCTGGTGAAGGCATCCACAGACATAATAATGATTTCTGTCCATCAAGTTTATTTGCTATTCAGTGCCATTTTGGGATTTCTTCTGTAGAACCTAACAAGTTCCCCAAGGAGTCAATATCCAAGTTAATTCTACTAGCAGCCAGTCTCAATTTCTTAGACCAGCAAAAATGATGTATCAGTTGCTGCAGACTCCAAGCAGTTTCCCCTTCCACAATAGAAATACGTGCAGTTACCCCTGTGCGGTGGCACAAAACAATGCAATGTGTGATGCTCTGACCTTTCTGAACAACTTCCTCAATATCAAGATAGGAGTTTTATGAGGTGTTTTATGTTGATTTAGCCAGTGTTAGACAGCTGAACTGAACCAGGCTGTATGATGACTGTACATATATGGAGATGGAAGAGCATTCAAAGCTGGGATATGTTAGCACCCCAGTTGATATAGTGTGTCTCATGGAGTGAAAAGCAAGCAGGAAGCATCATTCCAAGTAAAATAAAGCAAAAGAGAGCATTTAATTACAACACCAAGGCCTCTCTTCTCATCTTGTCTCTGTGGTCCTTTCACTCTTAAGCTGAAATTTGGACTTCTTAATGTTGTTTCACTGCCCTTCCCCTTTGTGGCCTGTAGGCCTTAGAAACCACAATATCTTTTTTTTCTCTTAGTATTCACAACCGGTTAGCATGTTATTGGCCTAGCAGAGTTTTCAAAAATATAGGCAAGAGTAGGTAATGGAAGAAATTTAGCAAACTCAGTTCACCGCATGATCCTAGGGAATTTAGCAAATACTCTAATATTTCTCTAATATTTTCTCAAATGTTGAGACATTTGTCAATCTTCAATTCAGTGTGTGGCAAACTCTGTCATTTCCCCCCCAAAAATGTTTATATGAAAATGTATGTGCATATTTCTGTGTATCTCTTCTAATACATTAATTTGTTGGTCTGAACTAAATTGCAAAATTTCAGACTTCAGGCTTTTTCCCACTTTGCTCCAAAGCTGTGGAATTCTCTCTTCCAGCACCTTCGAATGGAACCAGAACTAGACAAATTTAGATGAAGTTTGAAAACTTTTCTGTTTTCAAACCTCATCTTGGAGCCGAGTGGGTATAGGGAAAGACTAGTGACCAGTGTATTTTATTTGAACTTTTAAATTGTTTTTTTAGTAGCTGGTTGGTTCTTTTTGGATCATTACCTATTCTGAGGAGTGTTATGTTGATGTACAAGTATGCATAATATTAAGGTTGTTGTTAAATGTTGTGTTGCAAGTTTGTATATTATTGATTGTATTGGAATACATTCTGGTGTACAGCACAACATAAATAATGCTACTAATAATAATTATGTGCAATTTATGTAGGCAAATTTCTGTAATATATGCATTTTTCCAAACAATTATCCCATGCTTTGGGGAGGGGTTCATGATATTTATTCAGTCTTTTCCCCAAACTCCACTGCAAAAGCCTCAGGTTTAAAGATTAACTGAGTTTCAGGTCATGCAAAATTAGTGAACTTCACTTTCCTGTATAGTAATCATCACTACATACGGCTTGTCTAATTTAACTGACCAGTGGTGTGGCAGAAGCTGGTAACAGCTCAAAGCTCTGTGATCTGTTGAATTTGATACTTAAGATTATATGCAGCGGTGATTATCCACTATTATAGCAAACCCTCCTTCCCCATTACAGCTTGCCTTATATATCTGGAGAACTATCCTATCAAGGTTACAGAGGCAAGAGAAGCAAGGAGAAATCTCATTGCATGACCAGAAAGGCATTCATGTGGTGTTGTATTAAGTCTATTGCAGAACTTGGATGTGTGCAGGTCTGGGCCAATATTTCAATTTTTGCAGATTTCAAGCAAGTGGAACAAAAACATCTATGAATATGGGCAAGGAAATGGTTGCGACTTGGGTAGTTCACCAAGTTCAAGTTTATTGTGTTGGCTAAAAGCTGTCACGATTTGTTAAAATACAAATATGATCACGTTAGTTACACAGCATCATCAAAAAAATTTTCTTGCACCTCCAGCCCAGACAACAGAAGGAAAACAAAGGAAAAAGGGAAAAAGGGACAGAACAAGAGAAAATGAACCCAGACATTACTACAATGGTGGCATTCATCTGCACATATGTACAGGTGAATGCCTCTCTAAATGCAATTAACCTTTCAGAAAGAAGGAAACAAGACAAAACAAGACAATTCAGAGTACTGATGGAAGTCACTCACTTTCTACTGGGTGAGGGAGGAGAAATGAAGATTGCAGTTACTACAGTCTGGTGACCTCACTTAAAGACCCCTAGCTATTGCAGTGTGCAGAAAAGATCTTATGTTTCATGACAGGGAGGGTATGAAATTGTCAGCCTCCTTCTCTGTAGCAAGTTGGCATCTTTCTTATCAGGCCCTGATATCTTCAGTTCCCTTCTATGTATATCTCTGGGCTCTTTGCTCTGCCTCACAATCACCTCAGAAATATGTACTCCTCAGACAAATGTGTGTATTCCAGTCAAACATTCTTTATTTGGCTGGTATGTACACATTTGTCTGAGGACTATGTATGTCCCTAATAAAATCAATGTAGATAGATGGATTAGGACTCCAGAGACCTAGGCTTAAATTCCCACTTGGGCAGCCTATCATGGTGTGTTAAACTGTACAGCCCAATTGTGGTGTCCAGGATTGTCTTAATCTGAGTGTGTGAATGGAGGAAGAAAGCTAGCCTTGTCTCCTTCTGTCTTAACTCTGGCTGTGCAGAGAGCTAAATCTGAAGGAAACAGCCACCTCTGTATGCACGGAGCATCTTGTGCAATCAGGAGCTCTGATTTTCAAGGGCTACCTATCATTTACAGGGCCCTTAGAGGTAGAAACCACGTTCCTTTTTAGATTCAGAGAAATCTGAAAGTGGAAAGTGACACATCTGCAGTAGAGAAGCACATGCTTGATGTAGGCTCAACACATGAGCAAGGGCCCTGGAAAATGTGAATTTTTACTGATGTGGAAAAACCATATGCAAGTGGGAAGCTCTTCTCTGTATCCTAGAGTAGATGCTCCATTTTCTGTGTGTAGAAAAAGAACTTAGGGGTCTGGCATTCCCCTCAAAGTGCAGTTAATCCATCTGTAAAAATAACACTCACATTGGGTTTAAGATTGAGATTACTATGATTTTCATTTCACTTTCATTGCAAAACCATATATGTTCCCTCAGAGTTTATGTTCTTATTGCACATAGGCATCTATCCTGTTATCTATTAATGCATATAATAATGTCTTTCCAGATGCATTAGAAACATTAGAAAACAATTGATTTCAAATTAAAGTAAATCCAAATCTTAAATAATTTTAGCACAGGCCATTTGAGTTTCCCCTTGCAACATTGAAGTCTAAGGTCCCCAAAGCAAAATTAGTGCTGTCTTGTATGTGCAAGGGGGAAAAAAGAGACTAATTCAAAGTGAATTAATCTGCAGTTCATTAGCAAACACTAATGTTGCTTTGGGGACTGAAGGAAATTAGCAGGATTATAATTATAAGCAACCAGTGTCTTCATAAACATCTAATTGCTTGTCAAGGATGTACAATATACTATGCAAGGCTGTTGGGTGACTGGATGCCATTAATCAGGTTTTCAGTTATGCAACTGATTGTGTATGTAATATAGCATCATGTCTCAGGGTAAAGTACAGTGACCAGACAAATATAAAAATGCCTAAGAATTAAGGAAGAAAAAATAATAAAAAGAATTAAATAATATTTATATTCATAGAATCATCATTAAAATAATGATCAGAAATAAGAAAATGCAGCTAGTGTGGTGTAGTGGTTAGTGTCTGGAGCTGGGAACTGGGAGGTCCAAGTCCATAAAACCTGTTCCTGACCTTGGGCCAATCATGCTCTTTCAACTGACCTACCTCAAAGGGTAGCTATGAGGCAAGTGTGGAGAACTCTGTGCTCTACTCAGCCTCACTAAAGGAAAGGTGGCATATGCGCGTTAGGCATCCTTCAGTCTCGAAAGACTATGGTAACGTGCTCTGTATGGAGGACTTGGAACAGCGTCTAGTGTGGCTGAGGAGGCCAATTCGAGAGTGACAATCCCTTCCACACTGAAGGCAAATCCAATCTGTCCCCTGTCCAGCTCCCTGGTTTTGCTGCTTTCGTGACTTCCTCTTTGCCTCAGCCTGCTGGGCAAAGGTCTCCTCAAATTGGGAGAGGCCGTGATGCAGTGCCTGCCTCCAGGCTAAACGCTCAGATGTCAGGGGTTCCATCTGTTGAGGTCTATTCCTAAGGCCTTCAGATCTCGCTTGCAGATGTCCTTGTATCTCAGCTGTGGTCTCCCTCTGGGGCGCTTTCCCTGCACTAATTCTCCATACAGGAGATCCTTTGGAATCCATCAGCCATTCTCACGACATGCCCAAGCCAATGTAGACGTCACTCTTTCAGCAATGTATTCATGCTGAAAATTCCAGCTCATTCTAGGACTACTCTGTTTGGAACTTTGTCCTGCCAGGTGATGCCAAAAATCTGTCGGAGGCAACACATATGGATGGTGTTCAGCTTCCTCTCCTGCCGTGCACAAAGGGTCCATGACTCACTGTAGTACAGGAGTGTGCTCACGACACAGGCTCTATAGACCTGGATCTTCGTATGTGTCGTCAGCTTCTTATTCAGCCATACTCTCTTTGTTAGTCTAGAGAACATGGTGGCTGCTTTGCCAATGCGTTTATCCAGCTCGACATCCAGAGAGAGGGTGTCAAAGATGGTTGAGCCAAGGTACACAAAGTCATGAAATAAACTTCAAACACATCTTCACCACCACAATGACTCTATGTCTAAAAACAGTAACTCCATGGAATGTTATTCATATTGTGTTTGCCCCCAAAATGACACCCAAATGACAAGTTCTTATATCAAGAAACTTGTTAAACTCTGGAATCCATGGATGTGGATGATCCTCCTCTTGTATTAGGCATTTTCGGATGTGATATGTTCTTCACAATAAGGGAAGTGAGTCCTGGAAGCAGCCTGTACTCACATGGGTTTCCAGAAATCACACAGCAACTGAGTCAGAAGCAGACTCTTTAGGAGGGAGATGATCAGGAAAGCCAGGCCAAATCTCAGAGGTGACCTTACATTAAAATATTGTTTACCCCTCTTTCCAAACAACAAGGGAGCCTTGGTATGTGAAGTGATCCAGGCTTCATCTGGGTTCTTGGAGAGCCTAGTCAGAAGTCCATCCAGCTTAGTATATTCTACTTAGACTAAAAGATATCTCAGGCAGAGGTCTTTCACAGCACTATGACCCAAAGTTGCTTGCAGCCATTATCTACTTCTTTTGGGCATGGCCTTTTAGGGTCTCTTCTCTGGTTCCATGGACCCTTGTCAAAGAAGGATATAACATGAAGAGATGAATAGAAAAATAGAATAGAAAGATTTCAGTCTGTGTGTCTCCTTCCAAAAGTCCCAGCCCCTATCCCCAGTGGGCCGTATGGCTCCCATTGAGAATGGCTGGGAATTACATTTTTAGAGTACAGTTCCACAAAATCCCCCATGCAGGCTGGCTATGTGATTCTAGTCCAAAACAAGAACTTTCTCAAGGTTTGCTACAACCACACATGCCAAAAGATGTGAAGAATTTAACATGATTCTGTCTGTCTCCAAAGGGATAACTGAGCTGTAGCCCCACACAGCTGTGAGACACAGAGTCTTCATCTCCCCTCCAGCAGATGTGAAGTACGGTAAGAGTAACTCACTCTTTGATACTGTAGCTAAAAGAACTCCTGAACAAGACAGCAGCAGCAAGTTGTTTATTTGGGATGAGGAAGCAGGTCTTGGAGCTATTTCTGTGGCAGAATATTGCACATGCCAATTTTATTTAGCACCGTCTTCCACTGAAGGCCATGGAAATTTAGGGAGATCATTAAAGTGTGCCTCATTGTGGCAGCCACTGTTTTTCAATTGCCACCACAAAACAAGGATAGAAGGAGTGTGGCTGAAATTCAATGTGCCGTTTTGCATTCTTTTTTTTTAATGGCATAACGACTCAGGGGATGATGAATGCTGAAGCAGACTACCATGCGTCAGCCTTGCACCCCTTCTGAATTATGTCTAGGATAGAAGACGCTGCTACATCCTGCAAAGCTGCTCTCCGTTCAAAGTACCTCTGCGATAGTACCGGGATTTCAGTCACAGGCAGACATTCTTTAGTCTTTACCTTCTGGGGTTTCATATCTCTCTTTGCTTGTGCAACAGAAATGGCTCCAGGGCCTTGCTGTATCTTCATTATAAACCCCTCGTTGTACTTCACTCCATTGCCCCGGACTTTTTTTATCTGTGCAGAAACCATTCTCCCTCCTCAGGCAGTCTTGTGCAGCAATCCTCGCCTGCCCTAATCTCTCCTCCCCTCTCTCCTCCCTGTTTCATATAGTAGCCTAGCACTGGCTGGTGAAAAATTGAAAATGTATTTTATTCCAGAGAGACAGAGAAGACAAACAGAGATAGAGATGAACACTTCTTTGGGTTATTGTTTCACTCTTGTTTCACTCTGCCTTTCAGAATCTGTGACAAATCTGTAGAGGCCCATCTGTACCGGTGAGAGAAATGCAAATATTACATTTCTTCAACCGCACCATTACAAGACTTTTCAGATGGCCCTGATGGCTTATTATTGTCAAATCGCTATTGAGGATTCCAATAGTTATTCCACTGGAATTCTCCAGTGCCTTTTACCTTCCTCCACAAAGCTCCACAACTGACTACAAAGACCCAGCACAAATTGTGCTTCTCATACAAATCCATAAAGTGGGTCTTCCATATAGGTTTTTTTTTAATGCTTCTGTTCATTTGCCAAGGAGGTATATCTGTTTTAAGTAGGGAGAAAGATGAGGCATTGCCTGTTCTGGATTCCAAACATGCATGTGTTTGCACACAAACACACACATGTACACACACACCCTTCTAAAAATTCAGTTTAAAATAAATAAAGGTGTCACGGGTGGGGAATGTTTATTGTGTGTAGTTATGACTGAGTTTGTATTTTAATTTTATTTATGTTATTTGTAATTTTCTCTTTTTAAACAAACAAATACAGTGGTGCCTCGCATAGTGAGGTTAAACCGTTCCGGATTAACCTTCGCTATAGCGAAACATCGCTGAACGGGACAGGGAATGGAATGCATTCCAAAAGGCTCCTTTACTCACCGTTCAGCGAGGTTTCCTATGGCCGGCAGCCATTTTCGCGCCCTCGTTAAGCGAGGGGAGGGCACGAAAATGCTGCGCGCGGCCATTACGGAGCTTCCAGCGGCCATTTTGTCCACCGAACAGCTGATCGTTGGGGCTTCGTTTTGCGAAGATCGGTAAGCGAAATGCTTACCAATCTTCGTAAAGCGATTTTCAGCCATAGGGCCCATCGGTAAGCGATCACATTAGAGATCCAAAAAAACCGGATCACTATGCGATTTCGTCGTTATACGGTGCTCTCGTTAAGCGAGGCACCACTGTAAATAAAGAAACAAACAAACAAACAAATAAATAAATTTTAAAAATGCATCCTTTCAGAAATGAATTTTCCTGGGAAGACAGATTTCTCTGCTTCCAATAAGATGTGAAGCAATTTGTGTGTAAGAAGCAGTTGACACTATGATTGTTACTAGTTGCTTACAGGAAGAAATATACAAGAGATTCAATTAGCTGTTCTTGGATTTCATTCAGTAAACATAAGAGTGAAAACGGTTTTCAGCTCTTGTATTTCAATCATTTTTCATGCACTTTCTTTTCTTGACTCGTTGGATATATTCTTTTTGTTTCAGTAAAAAAGCATCTATTTTATACTTCAGTATTTTGCTGTTGTTGTTGCTAATGTTATTGTATACAATAATAATAGTAATTA
This sequence comes from Pogona vitticeps, assembly GCF_051106095.1. Taxonomy (NCBI): domain Eukaryota; kingdom Metazoa; phylum Chordata; class Lepidosauria; order Squamata; family Agamidae; genus Pogona; species Pogona vitticeps. The sequence continues at coordinate 310,904,476 of NC_135783.1, forward strand.
ATTAATTAAGTAAGTAATTTACACATTTAATGTCATTGTCACCCTGCAAGAAGTTTCAGAACTTTACATGAAAAATACATGTGTATGTTGTGGGGGTTAGGGTGTCTTTGAGTTTGTTTGTGTGCATTTTATTGCTATCATTTGGGTATGTTTATTTTAAAGCTTGTTCCCCTGTAAGAACAAAAACACTTCACAAGGTAACTAACTTTGCAAAGAAACATTCCAACATGAAATCCATATTGTCCATTGTCCTCCTTTCAGTCATACCAAATGGTAACACTATGTGTACAGTGTAGTGACTGTTGTTGTTGTTATGTGCCATCAAGTCTAATTTATGGTGACCCTATGAATGAACAAGGTCCAAAATGTCCTGATTGCAACTGCCCTCCTCGGCTCTTTTAGATTCAATTCTATGGCTTCCTTTAGAGAGTCAGTCCATTTTTCATATTTGGTCTTCATCTTTTCTTGCTGCACTCTACTTTTCCCAGCATTTTTTTTCTAGAGATCCCCACCTTCTCATGATGTGTCCAGAGTAGGACAACTGTAGTTTCAGCATTTTTGCCTCCAGAGATATGAGGCTTGATTTAATTTAGGTCCCTCTTTTTGCCATTCTAGCCATCTGGGGTATCCACAAAGCTCTCCTCCAGCACCACATTTTAAACAAATAATCACCCACCCACACGAGTCAGCTTCCTTAACAGTGTTCACACCCATACATGGTGATTGGAAATATAAGAGTATGGCTGTCTTGATCTTGGTCTCCAGTGACACATCCTTACTTTTTATGATCTTTTCAAATTTCCTCATTACTACCCTTCATAGTCTCAGTCTTTTGATTTCTTGTCTAGTCTCCATTTGGATTGGTGATTAAACCAAGATATACACAATTTCTATTTCTATTTCTTCATTGTCAGTGTTAAAGTTGTGTAGTTGTACTTTAGTCATGATTTTTTCTTCTTCGTGTTCAACTACAGTCCTGCTTTGGCACTTTCTCCTTTCACTTTCCCTGAAAGTTGTTTCACATCATTGCCATTTCTGCCAATAAGATCATGTCATTTGCATTTCTTAAATTACTGATCTTTCTTCCACCAATTTTCACTTCGGCTTCATCTGAATCTAGTGCAACTCTCTGTATGATATGTTCTGCATACAGATTGAACAGATAAGGGGATAAAATGCACAATTCTTTGACACCTTTGCCTATAGGAAACCATTTTGTCTCTCCATACTCTGTCCTAATGGTAGTTTTGTGCTGTCTGTAGACAGGTACAAATACAGTGGTTGCAACAGGCTGCCAGAAAGAAGTGCATTAGTAGTTATTAAAGCCCAACGGCTTTAATAACTACTACATTTACATCTGACTGTATCTCTTAGAAGGCTCCTTTACTGATAGAGGAACAACAAAAAAGGACTTATAGCATCATTTGCAAAGCATTTGGCCTGCAGTGAAACCAAAATGTTGTAGTTTCCTTGTTGGACTCTCTGTTCACAGTTCTAAAAAGAGAAGTTATCTCACTTTAGGCCTGAGGTTCAAAAAAAAAAAAGCATTTTGAAGATATGTTGGCTGGTGGGTTTTGAGAGTGTTACATCAAAAAGTTCTGCTTTAAGGATTCACAGGAATAAAAGTTCACAATGGGTTAGATCCAGATTTAATCATACATAGAGTAGAGAAGACTCACTGGAAAAGATGCTGATGTTGGGAAAGTGTGAAGGCAGGAGGAAAAGGGGACGACAGAGGATGAGATGGTTGGACAGTGTTATCGAAGTGACCAACATGAATTTAACCCAACTCCAGGAGGCAGGGGAAGACAGGAGGGCCTGGCACGCTCTGGTCCATGAGGTCACGAAGAGTCGAACACAACTAAATGACTAAACAACAAGAGTAGACCTACTGAAGTCAATGAGTCTTGCTTGAGTCCTCCAATTTCAGAGGATCTACTTTAAAGCACTATGCAGGTCTTTTCTTACATCTCTTCTTAACAACTCATCTGTAGCAAGTCAAAAGACAGAAGCAAAACAAGGGAGAAATCTGAGCTGAAAATTATACCATGTTAGGTTAGGCATCCTTCAGTCTTGAAAGACTATGGTATCGTGCTCTGTATGAAGGACTTGGAACAGCATCTAGTGTAAAGTTTCTCAAAAACTAGAGAATGAAGAAGGAGGATGAAACTTATCTGTAACCACACTAACGGTGAAACTAGATGGCTCAATTATTCTGGCTCTAGATCTAGATTGTGCTAAACAGGGCTGCTTCAAGGTGCAGTTATGTCATTTGGGATGCTCCTTGGACCCACATATGAGGATTAACCACCCCATATGTCAAGTGATCCTGTTTAGCATGATCAAGACCAATTTTCTTTCCCTTTAAAACAAAAGGAGAAAACCCCTCTCCGTCTTCTCTTCCACATTTTGCCTAAGCCACTTAACTATCTTGAGAAATGGGAAGCTTTGTTTTCACTCACCTGTAGATGTATTGGAGTTATTTCTACCTTGTATGCTGCCTTTAGTAGGTTTGGCTGGGAGGGACCCTTCTGAGTTGGGATCATTGTCAATCAGTCCAGCAGTAATCAGTTATTCATTGCCTGCCTCTAATTTCAAAGGGAGCCTCACCTCTCTGCTTTAGAGTCATTTCCTCTCTTTTCTTTTCTTTTCATTTTTAGTCTGCTGGCACTTTGCAGTTAGTCTGCATTTAAAGTGTAGTCTGCAGGAGTCAGCTGGAAGCAGGCTGTGAGTCTGTTGTGGCCTTTTGCCGAAAGTCTGTAAAATTCATTTTTGCACAGTATGCTTTAAAAAAAATCTGTTCAGAACTGCAAGTAAATTTTATTCTTTTATTTGCAAAGGCTTTCACGGCCGGGATCTAATGGTTGTTGTGGGTTTTTTGGGCTCTTTGGCCATGTTCTGAAGGTTGTTCTTCCTAACGTTTCTCCAGCCTCTGTGGCCGGCATCTTCAGAGGACAGCACTCTGTGCCCTGGTGCAGTTTGTTTGGGAGTTGAGTATTTATGGCTGTGAGACAACACAACCATAAATACTCAACAATACCCACAACAAAAACACACTAATCACCATAATCACCCATCTCCTGAAAAGGACAAAAGCTGATCTTACAGCCATAAATACTCAGCTCCCAAACAAACTGCACCAGAGCGCAGAGTGCTGTCCTCTGAAGATGCCAGCCACAGAGACTGGAGAAACGTTAGGAAGAACAACCTTCAGAACATGGCCAAAGAGCCTGAAAAACCCACAACAACCAAAATTTATTTTTATTCTTACCCATGTCTCAGAGTGAGTTATTGAGAATATAAGTGATAAGTAAAGGGGGTGCTCTATTCTGGGGAGACATGAACATAATTTTGCTCTGTAAGTCTCTGCTGTGTAGTTACAGGTTTTTAGCCAAAATTCAGAACTCTGCAACAGATACAACAGTGGTGTGTTAACAACAAAGAGAAATGGAAAATGTCCTCTCCCTTCCCTTCTTTAGGTGAGTGACCAGGAAGCTTTCTATTTCTTAAAATCTTTAAATGGCTTTAGTGAACAGGCAGACAGTCAGCTGCTTTTGTTCAGTCACAGACATTGGAACCAAAGCAATGTTATTTACACCAAAAACAGTATAGCCCCTGACAAAGATCCAGGATGATGCGAGTAGGCATTTATCAGAGCAGGCTAGTTTGCAATGGCAAGTACTTATGTGGTTACTGGAAAAAGGAGTGAACCAGCACATCACTGACCAAGAACAAACTGAGAGACAAAGGCCCATCTAATCACATCCTTGGTCTGAATAAATCTCCTTCAAACTTAATTGTTTCTTCATTGTTAAAAATTGCCTTTTCAGACCAAGAAGGAGTAAATAGGAGCTAGCTGGTGTCCTTCTCTGCTAATCTCAGTATGTTTTGCCTCTAAATATCTGGGTGATAAATTGTGGAAAAGTCATTTTTCTGGAGTACAACTGCTAGAATCCTCCAGCCAGCATGGCCAGAAGATATAGTTCAAAAAAAGGAACTTATACCATTTCTAGTAGGTGATATTTTGGTGAGCTGCAGTTAATGAATCTTCCAGCCTCTTTGTTTATCCCACACAAATTTAAATAATTTTAGTGGAATGATTCTAGAAGTAAGATTTCTATACATACAAGTCCCAAATTGACTTTAGAAATACATAATTAATTTCACTTAAAGGGATTCCAAAAGGCAGAGAACGACAACAAAAGAATGAAAGATGCATTTTAATGATGGCTTTATAATTGCTTTGCAATGTGCGGCACCAAACATTTTGACATAAGAGTGGAACTGTAATTAGAAGCATAATGAAGCCTTATATTGATCTGGTTTTTCAGCTTGCAAAACCCACATTGATCTGTTTTTTTCAGGTTTTCAATTTCCTTGGGGGGGGGGATGACTGTTTTTTGAGTTTTCTAGTGCAGTTGTTTCTATCCTTGAGCTCCCAGAGGTTGTTGGACTTCAGTTCCAGAATCTCATTGGCCACAGGGGCTGGGTCTTCTGGGAACTGAATTTTGAAAACATCTGGTAACTCAGGTTTAGCAAGCCTTAGTGAACAGTTTCTCAAACATAGCCACAGCTACTCTGTTGATTGTGTTTTATAGGAAGCCAATTCACTGAGGTTCCTTTCTCATTCGTAGGAAACATCTTGTCAAGTGTTGTACTTTTTTGATTGTGCCTTTTAAGGCTATAAGCTCCTGTATTTTTGGATCAAACTATTATTTAAGGTTTTATCTATAACTTTTATACCCAGTATGGTGTAGTGGATAGAATAATGGACTAAGACTCAGGAGGGTTGGATTTGAATCCATGCTCAGTCACAGAAACTCACTGGGGGAATGGATCTGGCAAAATCACTTCTTAAATATTTCACTTACCTCGAAAGCGCGGTTAGGGTTGCTAAAAGTTGGTTCCAACTTGAAAGCACATAGTAACTGTTACTTTTACAGTTAAAATCTTATAACTGAAATATATTTTCGACTTGGGTATTTACCTGCAACTTAAATTCAGTTTTCATCTTTTGGTCATATATCTTTAAGCATCTGCACCTACAGCTTTTTTCACAAATGTAAGAATGATTTTTTTTTAAAAAAAGCAACATGCTTGCAATTTCTCAGAAAGTTCCATGTTTCAATAACTCTCGGATTTTTATGCATAGAAGCAACGTAGACGAATAAAGTTTGTGAAATTAGGCAAGTCGATGTCACCTGGAATCACCTGAGTAACGAAACTACTTATACTCTGATATTCAGATCAATTTTGACATGATTGGAAAAGATTATCTGGTTCACATTGGATTTAACCCTTTCAGGGATAACTGTTTGCTGTGATAGCCTACCATAGACTCAAACTATCAAGGGGTATTATAGAGTATTGTAGTGCTATTTGCAAAGGCTTTCAAGGCTGGGATCTAACGGTTGTTGTGGGTTTTCTGGGCTCTTTGGCTGTGTTCTGAAGGTTGTTCTTCCTCACGTTTCGCCAGTCTCTGTGCTGTCCTCTGAAGATGTTGGCCACAGAGACTGGTGAAACGTGAGGAAGAACAGCCTTCAGAACACGGCCAAAGAGCCCAGAAAACCCACAACAACGATATTGTAGTGCTCTTAGGTCTTTGTCTGAGTGTCATATATTTGACCCTAAGATATGTACACTGCAATGATGCCCTCTCAGGTGCATGGAATCCTAATCATGTAAACATTCTTGTGAAAGTGATAGCGCAGTTTATAAAGCACTTGGGATTCTAATGTACCTGGATTTTACAGTGTCTCAATTCTACTCTAGAACAACACTTTTGATTTTAAAATACTGACATAACTAGGAGTGCTAAACCCTTCTTCCCCAATATATGATTGTAGGTGCACATCAGTCTCCTATCTGCTCTTGCAAAGATCACCTGCCCAGCCTGAAAGCTGGCTCTATCATTAGGCAGCATGAGGCAGCTATCTCAGGAAGAAGACTTTGGGTGCCATTCAGTCTGCTGGCAATGTATTGTTATGGACAGGAATGACAGGGAGGGGAGACACTTGTAGGATTTTCTTCCTCATGTGACAAAAGAACTTGCCTGGATTTGGTTACTGCTCATATTTTGGTGAGAAACACTATATGTCTCATATTGACTTAACTGAGATTTCAGAAAGTGATACGTATGTCCCCTCAAGATAACAGAAGTAGACCAGACTTCTCCTGCTGTGGGTTCAAAATAATGGGTATGTATATTTTAAAACTAGCAGCTCATATTAAATGCCACTGAATGCGCAGAAGCTGTTTTCCTCAGAGATAACATTAGGTATCCATAGAGAGAACCCATCCTCAATCACACAACTGAGGGAAAGAGAAAGACTAGACTGAACAGGACTGTCCGGTAAGACATTCCACCCCCTCATCTCATTCTCTTCTTGCAGAAAATAACCTTTATGGTTTCCAAGGATAATTAATTCTGTACACCCTCAGTGGCATTTGAAATGTAGTGCCAACCTTAAAACATACATGCTCATTATTTTGAACCAAAAGGGATAGAAATTGTGATGCACCGGATCCCCTAAAGGGCCGCTGGCATTTGGTCAGAGAGTTTGACAGGCCGCCGATCTATCATCTTTGCACTGGGACAAGTCCCAAGACCTCAGCAATGCATAGCGTAAGCCGTTTGAACAAGTCTGACCTTTAAAGAACATTTTACTCTTAACCAGTATTTTGCAAATACAGAGACATGGGCTTTGTGATTCCTTGGAACTCACAACAGGTCAGTTATGTTGGACTCTTAAATGATAGCTAGTTTGTGGCTCTCTCCACTTCCTGGATTTAGCCAGACCCTGGTGTTCAAGAGACCAGTCCTTTTGTAGAATTTTTATAATTAACTTTTATTAGTAAAATAGAGTTTCATTAGAAATCAGTTTATATTGCAAAAGCATCATTATTATTATTATTATTATTATTATTATTATTATTATTATTATTATTATTATTATTATTATTATTATTATTATTATTATTATTATTATTATTATTATTATTATTATTATTATTATTATTATTATTAACAACAACAACAACAACAACAACAGCAACAACAGCAACAACAACAACAACAATAATAATAATAATAATAATAATAATAATAATAATAATAATAATAATAATAATAATAATAATAATAATAATTGTATTTACACCCCACCTATCTAGTCATTTCGACCACTCTAGGCGGCTTACAACATAAAACATAACAAGTTCAAGAAAAATTTATAACAATTAATTAATTAAATTGGTTCTTAAAAGTACCCAGCGAGGGTGCAGCGCGAATCTCCAGAGGTAGGTTATTCCAGAGGCGAGGAGCCACCACCGAGAAGGCCCGGTTTCTAGTTCTTTCCTTCCAGGCCTCCCTCAGCGTCAGGCTCCTCAGCCTCACCTCCTCGCTCACACGGGTGACACAGGTAGAGCTAGTTGGGAGTAAGCATTCCGCCAAGTATCGAGGTCCTAAACCGTTTAGGGCTTTATATGTAAGCATTAACACTTTGAAGTCAATGCGGAAATGGATGGGCAGCCAGTGCAGCATGGCCAGAGTAGGAGAGATATGTTGATATTTTTTCATTCCAGTAAGGAGTCTGGCCACCGCATTCTGCACCACTTGAAGTTTACGCATCAGCTTCAAAGGAAGCCCCACGTAGAGCGTGTTAGAGTAGTCTAATCTAGAAATTACGAGCACGTGTACTAAGGTAGTGAGCGCCCCCGTGTCTAGGTAAGGTCGCAGCCGGGCAATCCACTAAAGGTGGAAAAGGCAGTGTGGACTACCGACGCCACTTGCGTTTCCATGATGAGCATCAGGTCCAGGTGTACCCCCAGGCTGCAGACCCCAGTCTTCGCGGTCAGGGCCACCCCCCCAAACATGAGGGAGTTTCCCAAGCCACCATCCACAGGGTCACCCACCCTCAGAACTTCCGTCTTGTCCGGGTTCAGCTTCAGCCCATTATCCTGCATCTATTTCTACACGGCCCCCAGGCAGCGCTGGAGGGACAGGACGGCATTACCTGCAGTTGGTGAAAAGGAAATGTAGAGCTGGGTGTCATCATCATACTGATGACACGATGTGCCACACCCCCTGATGACCCCACCCAGCAGCCTCATATAGATGTTAAACAACATTGGGGAAATGATCGACCCCTGTGGAACCTCACAATTGGGACTCCATGGGGCCAAAATTCTCTCCCCAAGCTGCACTCTCTGGGGGCAGTCCTCCAAGAAGGAACGGAACCAGGCCAGAGCCAAGCCACCAATACCCAACTCAGAGAGCCTCCCCAGGAGGATACCGTGGTCGACGGTATCGAAGGCCGCCGAGATGTCGAGGAGGACCAACAAAGATATTTTACTGCTGTCGGCCTCCCTCAACAAGTCATCGTACAGGGCGACCTATGCCATCCCTGTACCGTGGCATGGCCTGAAGCCCGACTGAAAAGGATCCAGGGCATCTGTTTCATCCAGATGTGCCTGAAGCTGGTCAACCACCACCCTCTCGACCACTTTGCTCATGAAAGAAATATTGGCGACGGGCCTATAATTGCCAATTTTGTCCACCGCCAAATTAGGTTTCTTTCTTATGGGCCAAATGAGTGTCTCCTTGAGGGCAGAGGGAAACCTGCCCTCAAGGAAAGACCCATTTATTATTGCAGTGGCCCATTCTGTTGTTATCGGCCTGGCTGCTTTGATTACCCAGGCCGGGGAAGGGTTCAAGGAGGAGGAGGTGGCTTGACAGCGGTCAAGCACTCTGGCCACAGAATCAGGCATGACAGGCTGAAAGGAGTCAAGGGTTACCGGGCAAGACAGAGCGCTGGGCATCTCTGCTTGACTCACTGTTTTCAAAAAAGGAGAGAGGTCCTGTCGGTTGGCCTCCACTTTAGATTTTAAAAAGGCTGCAAACTAGTCAGGTGAAAAACTAAGGGGAGGCCTATCATCCGGACCAGTTCTGGATAGGTTGCGCACTATACGGAATAACTCCGCCTGCTGGTTGGACGCTTCACTTATCTGGTTAGCAAAGTAAGTTTGACAAGCAGCCTTTACCTTAGACAGGTAAAGGTTAGTTGCGACCCTGACAGCTATCCTATTATAATCCATCGGGTTCTTCCTCCACCTATGCTCTAGCCTTCTCCTATGTCGCTTCAGCGCTCATTAGGATCAAGAACATATTCAAAGATCATTGCAGTTAAATAAAATAACTATTTCCCTTTAAAAATAATAAACACTAATAAGCTAAATAAGGAGGGCAATAGTAGACTAGGCCCACCTTCTTCTTTCTCCTTTACTTACATCCGCTCCCAATCAAGTTCCTCTCCCATCATCATGGAGTCGAAATCCAGAACAGGACAACACACACGAATCATTGAACCACTTTCACATAACCCATTGTCCATTTTCTACTTTCCAAAACTCCTCCCTTCTTCTTGGCCTTTCTGGCTGTTAACCAATTAGACTCGAGAGGCTGTACCACCTTCCTCCTCCCCTTATTCTCATGAGAGTTCAGGTGTTGTTTATCTCTTCTCCAGCTAGCTTGTAATGTTGAATCTTCTATAGGCCTCTAAATTTAGCTTTCATTGCTATCTCAAACCAGGTTGTAATGGTCTTCAGGAAAACACTCTCATGGCACTTAGAAAAACACATTCCAATGTCTCTCAAACCATCTTCACACAGAAACTGTCTGACTCCATTTTACATTTCTCTGACTACATATCCCATCATCATGACAGAACTTATTGTTTCTGATGAACATTTTCTTCTCTATCTCAAGAAACAGTTCTGTGTTTGAGATTTCAGTTAAGAGAAGCTCCATCAATATCTCCTTATTACAAGTTTAATCTAGCGGTCTTTGCTCTCAAGCTTCGCAGGAATGTTAAACCAGCAAATGTGAATAGCACTTCCTGAGAGCCCTAATTCTATGACAAGCTTTCTTTAATTTAAATAGGAAATTCTTTGAAGGGCACATTTGGAAAAAAAAAACACACACACCAGCTATAGAAAAGAAATGTTGCCCTGCTGAGGGAAAAACAATTGACATTTAAAATATATAGCAGTGCTTATTTAGCTTGAGCAGGATTTAACTAGCAAGCTTTATGGTAAGCCTCCATGCCTGCATGTCCAATTCTAATAAGAATAGTGGAGAATCATGCTTCCTATAAATAAGTGCCACTCAAAGATGGATGCATACAAAGAAACTACAAATGGGGCTTCCTGTGGCTTCAGGTAATCATTCGTCTTACCATTCCCGTTTGCCTTTCTCATAAAAGAATATAACCCTGGATTTGATCTTCTCACTGCAGCTACATTTGTCCTCTGATAACTTCATCCCCATTCTGAATTAATGAGTCTGACTCACAGTATCTTGTTGCATGTGGTGGTGGTGGTGTGTGTAGTGCTGTGGTGCTGCTTTCTAATATTTGTACTAAACATTGTTTAACTAGTATTTATTTGTCACTGCATTTTCAAAATTTGCCCTCGGATACAGTCCTGAGCTGACATATAATCACAAAGATTAAGAGAAACGGGACTGTAATTTGAAGACTGAAGAAATATGGGAAAGCAACAGAAGCCATAGAATGGGGAGGGTGAGGGAGAATAAGGAGAGAACATGCTGACTGGGAAGGAGCCTAAAGGATCTGTTCTCCTCAAGCCACAGGCAAGGATTAAATGGCAACAGCAAAAGAATGGCTTTAAGAAAGCAAAGGCTTCCTCTTTTTTTGCTTATGACTCCAAAATTCATTTCTTTACACCTGACCTTTCAACTACTCTCCAGTCCCATTTATCTCTACCTGCCACTCTTGACATTTCTTGCTACTGCCTCACAGTAAAAATGGAAAAAGGCATAGTTCCTCTTTTCAAATAAGTTGATCCCTTAGATCTTTCTTTTTTGTTGATGCTGCTAGTTAGCACATCGCTACTCTTAGACTAGAGCAAAGGAAGCCAACCTGGTGCTCCCAATATGTTTTGGGCTAGAATCCCCACCATTCCTGACCTGGTGGTTGAAGCTTTTCAGAGGTATAGATCCATGTACTAAAGACATATACTGTAATCTTCAGGTTTGCCCGCCCAGTCCCCCCTATGGTTGTTAAGTGCTATCATGTATGAATGAATGACCCTATGACTGAATGATCTCCAAAACTTCCTGTCAACAACAACATTGCTTAACTCTTGTAAATATAAGCTTGCAGTTCCTTTAGGGCGGGGGTCTCCAAACTACGGCCCACAGGCCAAATTCGGTCCGGCTTGCCTTTTTATCTGGCTCGGGCATAAGAAGAGGAGGGAAGGGGGAGCCAAGCAATCCTTCAACCCTGCTCTCTTTGTAAAGAGAGCAGGGGTGGGGAATCGCTTCTGTCAGGCTTCGCTCCTCTTCCTATGCCCGAGCGAGGATAGGAAGAGGAGCAAAGCCTGATCTAAGTGATCCTCCACCCCTGCTGTCTTTGCAAATACAGTGGGGGTAGGGGATCACTTGGGTCCCCCTTCCCTCTTTTGGCCCTTGAAAATGTGTAAAAGATATGATGTGGCCCCATACTGAAAAGTTTGGAAACCCCTGCTTTAGGGAGTCGATCCATCTCATATTTGGTGTTCCTCTTTTCCTGCTTTTCTCAACATTTCCCAGCATTATTGTTTTTTTCCAGAGAATCCTACTTTCTCATGATGTGCCCAAAGTATGATAGCTCCTGTTCAACATTTTTGCCTTCAGAGAACATTTTTGCCTCCAGAGATAGTTCAGCTTGACCTACATGTTCATATTTCTGGTCATCTGGGGTATCCACACAGTTCTCTTCCAGCACCATATTTCAAACAAATATTTTTTTTCTTGTCAGCCTTTTTCACTGTCTTATTTTCACATCCGTACATGATCATTGGAAATATAAGAGTATGGCTGATCTTGATCTTGGTCTCCAGTGACACATCCCTACTTTTGCTAATCTTTTCTAATTCCTTCATTGCTGCCCTTCCTAGTCTCAGTCGTCTTCTGATTTCTTCACTGCAGTCTCCCTTTAGATTAATGATTGAATCAAGGTATATAAAATCTCTATTTCAATTTCTTCACTGTATGTGTTAAAGTTGTGTAGTTCTTCTGTAATAATTATTTTTGTCTTATTAATGTTCAACCGCAATTCTGCTTTGGCACTTTCTACCTTCACTTTCGGTAAAAGTAGTTATAAGCCATTGCTGCTTTCTACCTATAAAATGATTTCACCTGCATATCTTAAATTACTCATGTTTCTTCCACCAATTTTTACTCCTGATTCCAGTGAATCTAGTCTTGCTTTCAGTATGATATCATTTGCATTCAGATTGAATGGATAAGGGGGAAATGGGCACCAGGTCTACCTGTCCTTTCTGATTGTTCCACAATCAGTTACAGTTTGTATATCTCTGTCCTGACAATAAATATCACATCCGAAACTGATCCTCTATCCTCCTTCTCATTCTTTCTCAGTGAACAGAAGCTGAAAACCAACTTGTGTTCCAACAGCCAGATCAATCACTAGTGTAGCAGCAGGTTACTCAAACTATTGCCCTGATGTCTCCCACACTCATGATTAATGTGTACAACAGGCCTGAATGACCTATAGTTGGGGCCAATAATCATTGTTTTTCTTGGCTTTATGTGGGAGGGGGCAATTAGGTGCTGTGATACCTCCCTAAATTCTCCATCTGCTGATTTCACATAAATATAAGGAATTATAGAGAGGACATCACCTATCCAACAATGCAGTGGACTGATCTATGCATTTTCAATATTAAATACAGTTGCCTAACAAACAGCCTAATGAGATGCTCCAACCAGTAGACATCACTTCACCAGAAATATCTCAGAATATTTATTTTCTTATTGCTGCAGGGAGAAGGCTGGACTGAGGAACCCAGAAGAAGGGCTGTAGGTGAGGTTCCCAGGTCTCAGAATGCTAGGTAGGTCTTAGGGACTTGTTATGCTTCACTTCATCTCCAAATAAGGAGACCAGTCTTAGTCCAAGTGGCATTGGAGAAGAAAAAAGTTTGATCTTCATGTGTGGGTGACTTTGAGGCTTGTGTACCTATTCCTAGTAATGCCAAGGCTTACTGGTTAAGTACAAAGGTTCTGTGTGCTTCCTTCTATGCAACATCACAACACTCCAACCCTGTGACATCAGAACTATCTAGAGATGGGGATGAACCACCAGTTTGGCTGTTTGTGCCAGTTTGTTTATCAAAGTCCTGCCTCCTCCAGTGGGTGCCCATCAGAGGCAGAAGCCAGAGGAGGTGGGGCAGGGAAGCCAGGCAGCTGCCACTGAGAGGGCTCCTGCTAGAGGTGGTGGGGCTTTGAAGCACCAAACATCTGTTTGGCAGATAAACGAATTGATGCACACCACCAAACTAGCATTTCATGCCCATCTCTAAAACTATTCCATTGGCCTCAGATTTGAGTCCTTAAAACTGAGGGAATTGGATGCAGCTGTGGAAGAATGTCTTCATGTGACAGAACACAGTATACAGCATACTTGCATTGCCATCTATGTGAAGAAAATGGGTGAGAGAAAGAATGAGGGAAAACAGGCACAAAGTAAAGGAAGACAGAAACTGAAACAAGAAGTTCCAAACAGGAACATTAGCAATTGCCCATGCTTTAAGTATCTGATGATGATGATTAGGGGACTGACACCATGTATTTCTTCAGAATTTGCCCAAATCACTGATTAGGTCCTCATCTACACTTCCTGGAGAATCGAATGTAGACTAGGAAGCAATGACAGAATAATTTTAAATTTGAAAATTCCCCAGCACCACCATGTAGAGTATGTTAGGCTGGAAGAAGGTTACTCACCTTGTAATGAAGTTCATAGTTATTCTGGGTTTTCACCCCTAAGTTCCCATATTCAAACAAGGAGTCCACTATCCACGACAGTACATTTTTACTTATAATTTTTTTTTTGGCTTCCTGTGCACACTTACCCAAAAGTCACTTTGACTTAAGCAGGTATATCATTGTACTGTATGTTTAGCAGATTGGGCCCAGTTTTTCTTCTGTAGAGTTAATTAGAAAATAGTATTCATGGAATCTGATGTAATACTTTGGATGCAAGGGGGGAAATACCTTAGCCATACAAATGCTGAAACAGCCATTCAAAATTGGTGCATCCTGCAATATTTCCCCAGACATATATGTGGAAGTCATTTCTTTGGTTGTTAGCCACTTCTTCCATTTAGAGTTTTAGCCTTTCATATTGATTCATAAATCTTGGTAACATTAGCAAGTCCTTATGTTAACTTTTTATTAGGCATTATATATTGCCGTTGGGTGTTTCCCTCATAACTTAGATTCAGTCTCAAGAGACGATGGTAATGTGTTCTGAATAGAGGTCTTGGAACAGAGTCTAGTGTGGCTGAGAAGGCCCATTCAAGAGTGACAATCCCTTCCACACTGAAGACAAATACAATCTGCCCCCTGTCCAGCTCCCTGATTTTACTGGTTTCGGGACTTCCTCTTTGCCTCGGCCTGCTGGACAAGGGTCTCTTCAAAATGGGAGAGGCCGTGATGTACCACCTACCTCCAGGTTGAATGCTCAGATGTCAAGATTTCCCATATGTTGAGGTCCATTCCTAAGGCCTTCAGATCCCACTTGCAGATATCCTTGTATCGCAGCTGTGGTCTCCCTCTGGGGTGATTTTCCTGCACTAATTCTCTATACAGGAGATCTTTTGGAATCCAGCCATCAGCCATTCTTACGATGTGCCCAAGCCAACGTATATGTTGCTATTTCATAGAGGATCACTATGTAGCAAAATGATATTAATGGCAACTGATACAAATTAAGTGCAATCCTATACATATGACCACCAAAGGAAACCACATGGGGTCCTATGGGAGTTACTTCTGGGTACGTGTGCATAGGATTGCATCCTCAGTTGCTTTATCATCTCCCTTCCATTGGCTGATTGTTTAATTGGCTGGATTTAAATATATTTGCATAATACAAAAACTTATTTTTAAAACATTTTTGAAAAATACAAGGAAATGTGAGAAAATGTACTATTTAGTATACAAAAAGTCATTATCGAAATTGCATTTTTAGGACTATTTTATTCTCCTTGAACCTACCCAAAACTAATGGAAGATGAATAAAGTACCATTTTACCATTAAGACTCACTGTTCATAAATTTGCACCAAAAAGTTAAATTGGTCCCCAAAATATCCACTACCTAAAGCTTTACATGATTAATGCAACAAAGTGAGTGACTAAAGCTTACTGGTCTTTGTAATCAATGACAAGGCAAACAGGGAAGTCATTAAAGGTGGCAGGGGAGTCATAATTGTGTCCCTTTCCAACCATGTTTCAGAACCTCTTTGACTCTTTTTCCAGAGCACCTTATCTTAGGTTATTACTTGTTATAAAACAGAAGGAATCAAATTTGGATGCCATTAAATAAGTCAGCATCACTGTTCCATCCTGAAGAAGAACTCAAATGAAAGCACAATCTGGAATTTTCCGATTGCACATTGGACCTTGATCTTTGTGAGTTTATTCTCTTTGCTCTTTATATACGTATAGGTTTATATAGGACCTGGTTCATATGGATTTATTTTGATTGTTGGTTGGCCATAGGTATGTATATTTATGGAATATGTGGGTTTTGTGCCTGGTATATTTTTCCTTATAATTACATATGTTTGTTTATTTATGGTTCTGTATTTTGACGTTGTTGTTGTGGAAGTTAGGTCCTTGTCTATTGATTACAGCAACTACATAAAAACAAATGATCTTCAAGCTACAGTAAATATTTTTTTTCAGTTTCAATATATCCAGCAATAGGACTTCAAGCCTCAATGGACATTTTGCCATCCCCACTCACAGAAATCAAGAATGAAGCCCCTACCCTCAGTCATTCCAAAATTAATGATAGCAAGTGCCGCCACAGACCAAAATAATGATCCTCAGGGAAGAAGTCCACTATACAGATCTTACAACCTGTGGCAGACAGCCCACACGTCACTCCTGTCAGTCATTTTAGAGCTCTAGTGCAGGAGCCTATGACAGGACAGGGGGAGCGGAGTCAAGAGAACTGGGAGTGCCAGAAAGTCAGTTAGGGAGAAGATTATGAAGTGTTTTAGACAAGAGATTGGAAAGTTGGTGTGTTAGAGAATATAAAAGAGTTAAAAGAAATAAGAAATAAGAAATACATAGACAGTCAGAATATACTGAGACCTTGATTAAAGTCAGTGAATACAAGCAAGTGTATATGTAATCAAATCCACGTTTATTGAATGAGTAATAAAAGAACATCCATGATTTTTCTTCTGTGATTTACCTACCAAACCATAAATAAACCTTGTTATATTTGGCAGCAATAGTCTGAGGTTCATATTTGGTATAGTGAGGGTAATATCCTCTGGTGGCAGTGTAAGAGGGTGAAAAGAACAGGTAGCGTGGCCGAAGGTGAACCTGTGTGAGTGGGAAAACAAACAGGGGACACTGAGGAGTGTGTGACACTACCCATGTAGGTAAGTTTACAATTGCAGCTTGCATCATCCTGAGACAAACCAAACCAATACATAAGAGAATATGTTGTCAGTAGCTACTAGTCCTGATGGCTGTGTCCAGTCTCCAGATTTGAGAACTAATGTGGCCCTAATGTGTCCAAGTTGTTGGGGATGAACCGTAAAAGAGAGAGCTATTGGTTTCAAGACTTGCACATTGATGTTCCTCTATCCCCAGCAGAAAACAGGATACAAGCCTTTGATTTGACCAGCACAACTCTTCCTGGGTTCTTATCTCTTGGATCTAGTCTGACAGGCATGTACATGGTATGGAAAAAAATGCTTAGGGAGTTTCCCTCTCTTCCTCTCCCATGATTCTAGAGCCCAGGGATAACCATGGAAGCTGAATGGTGGGAGGTACTGCATAGACAAAATGAAAGACTTTTTAAAAAATTACATTATACATTGGTTAACTTTAGAAATTACCATCACAAGATATAGTGAGGAGGGATGCCATATTTGACAGCTTGGGAATGGGACAAATTCATGAAGGATTAGTCTATCAGCTGCTACTAGTCAAGGTAACTGTTTGTTTTCTCCAAAGGCATTGCGTCTCTTTAATTCAATTCCTGGGGAATACAAGTAGGTGGTTGTTGTTTTCATATCCTACATTTGGGCTTTCTGTTAGCTACTGACTGGCCACGGTGGCAACAGAATGCTGGACTAGATGGTTGTTTGGTGTGATCTGGCATGGCTCTGCTTTGTTAATGTAAAACAACAGCCATTTGGATTACAGCTTGAATTCTGTCACAGTATATTATACGTTGCTTTCAAAGTTTAAAGATGTGCTTTGTAGTTTACTTTGCACTCTACATCTGGCTTGCAGGAAATTAAGATAAATGGGGGAAATGAAGTGTCTCCCATTTAAAGGTGGAGTTGCCCCCAAATCTGCAATGTATCTTGAGCATTTAAGTCAAAATCCATCTAGCCTCTCCATTACTGCACAAAGCTCAACCTTGAAGAGTCCCATAATTCTTAACTACAAGAGGCAGTCATTCTTTCTTTAATATCCTTGAAAAGAACGACTACCTGGAGACCAATATTCACAGGAACTGCCGTTCCCTACAGAATTTGGCTAGAGTGGATAAGAACCTGGCTCTCTTTCACAAACTGAGATTACTTGTCCTTCATTTTCATTGTAATTTGAGGTTCACTGACAAAACTATTACACACACTTTTAAATAGGACACTATCCTCTAGAAGCATAAATCCGCTTCATTATTCTTCACAGCTTGGCTGCGTATTAGACAGGATCCAAGGTGCATTGATCTGAATTACTTCAAAGGAGGAAGAACAACATGTGCCCTGTAATTTGCTTAGGAATTTCACCATGTCTTAACAGAAAATGTACATACATTGCTCACAACATGTCCTCACAGTGTGAAAATGAAAAGTCCCTGATAATTGATGCTATTTCAAGGAATCACAGGCTATCTAGTCCTATTCAGCTGCTCAGTTTGTTTGTGGAGCCCACATGTGATCATAGAGGTGCACAATCCTCTCTCCTCTAGCACCCAGCCTCTGGTTCACATGGAGGGGCAACTGAGAAACAGCTGTCTCCTACTCTTCAGACTGTTTTCTTTCTGTGATTAAAGCAACAAAGGAGGGAGTGGGGATAGCATGGTCCCCTTATCACATTTGAGCTCCATGTGTGAACTGAAAGATTGTATAGGGCTATAATCATTAATATACATTCAATTATTTTTTTAATTCTCTGGTTTATGAATGTGGGATATTTTGCTTCTGTATCTATGACTCAAACATCCAGGATATAGCCTGATATTGCTACACATTATCATGCCCACATTGCCAGCAGTAAAAGGGATGCCAAGCTTTACATAGCAAAGAGTAGCCTGAATGTTGGTGACACCCATGGCAACAATCAAGATGGTCTACAGGATCACCTCTTGTGCTCACTGCCATTCACAAAATGACACCAAGCAAAGTTCCAGAAGCTGACTCCTTTTTTTCCCCATCAGTTAGCCACTTCTCACCCAAACATAAACCAAGAGTTGGGACTTTTTTTTAACAAGTGTGAAAAGTCTCTGGGGAGATGAGAGAATGATATACATGATGTTGTACAGCTCTTCCTGGTGCCAGATAAGTTGTTGGGAAAGAGAAGGAATGGTGACCCTTGAAAAAAAGTGTTTTATATAGGGTATTGTTGTTATGTGCTGACAAGTTAGGACCAATGTATAGTGACTCCAACCAGGTTTTCAAGGTGAGATATTTGAGGAACAGTTTAACTAGTACAGTGGTGCCTCGCATAGCGACGATAATCTGTGCAGCAAAAATGGCTGCAAAGCGATTTCGTCGCTATGCAAAATAAAAAAGCCCATAGGAATGCATTAAAACCTGTTTATGGGGTAAAAAATTACCTTTAAGAGAAAATCCTCCATACGGCGACCATTTTGGGTGCCCGGTAAGCGAGGAATCCGTCCCTAAACACAGCGGGTGGCCATGTTTTTTACCCGGTGGCCATTTTGGAACCGTTGATCAGCTGTTTTAAAATCATGGTTTTGCTATGATCGGTAAGCGAGGCAGGGTACTGATCATCGCAAAGCAAAAAAAACCCATTTAGACCATCACAAAGCGATCGCAAAATCCTCATCGCTATGCAATTTTATTGTTAAACGGGGCGCCCGTTAAGCGAGGCACCACTGTATGTTTCCATGGCTGAGCAGGGATTCAAACCCAGGCCTTTGAATGGACCATTTATACGAAGGCATACACAAAAAGAACACATCTTTGATCAGATCACACAGAATACAGTTTGGAAAGATAAAACACAGCCAGCTTTATACATATATATACATGTCTTTTGTTCTCTCAAAATCTCTGTAAAAGATTTTTAAATATATTTTTTAATTTTTTTTATTTATACCCCACCCACCTGGTCTTCTGACCACTCTTGGCGGCTTCCAATACATAGATAAAAACGTACAGATATACACAAAAATTATAATATGAGCTAATAAATTAAAAATTATTCAAAATGGCAAAAAGAAAGAAAAAATATAAAGAAAAAAAGAGTGATCAAGGGTTAACTGGAGGGAAGGCCTGCACGAACATCCATGTTTTTAGTTGGTTTTTGAAGATACCCAGCGAGGAGGCCGCACGAATCACAGGAGGAAGATTGTTCCAGAGGCGAGGAGCCACCGCCGAGAAGGCCCGGTTTCTGGTTCTTTCCGTACAGGCCTCTTGGCGTCAGGCTTCTCAGCCTCACCTCCTGACTCGCACGGGTGATACGGGTAGACCTTGGTGGGAGTAGGCGTTCTGCCAAATATCGAGGTCCTAAACCATTTAGGGCTTTATAAGTCAGCATCAAAACTTTGAAGTCAACACGGAACTGAATGGGCAGCCAGTGCAGTGCGGCCAGAATAGGAGAAATGTGTTGGTGTTTTCTCGCTCCGCTAAGGAGTCTGGCCGCTGCATTCTGCACCACTTGGAGTTTCCACATCAGCCTCAAGGCAGCCCCACGTAGAGCGTGTTACAGTGATCTAATCTTGAGATTATGAGCACATGCACAAAGTAGTGAGCACCCCCACATCAAGATAGGGTCGCAGCCGGGCTATCCGCCAAAGGTGGAAGAAAGCGGTACGGACCACCGATGCCGCTTGCGTTTCCATCGTAAGGGCCGGGTCCAGACGGATCCCCAGGCTGCGAACCTCATTCTTTGCAGTCAGGGCCACTCCCCCAAATGAGAGAGAGTCACCCAGACCGCCAACAGTGGGGGCACCCACCCACAGAACCTCCATCTTGTCCAGGTTCAGCCTCAGCCCGTTTTCCTGCATCCATTGCAGTTCGGTCCCCAGGCAACGCTGTAGGCACAGAATGGCATCACCTGCAGTTGGACAAAAGGAGATGTAGAGCTGGGTGTCATCAGCATATTGATGACACGATGCTCCACACCCCCTGATGACCCCACCCAGCAGCCTCATATAGTTGTTAAACAACATTGGGGAGATGATTGACCCCTGCAGAACCCCACAATTGAGACTCCACGGGGCCAAAACACTCTCCCCAAGCTGTACTCTCTGGGGGCAGTCCTCCAAGAAGGAATGGAGCCAGGCCAATGCCAAGCCACCGATTCCCAACTCAGAGAGCCTCCCCAGGAGGATACCGTGGTCGACGGTATCAAAGGCCTCCGAGATGTCGAGGAGGACCAACAGAGAAGTTTTGCCCCTGTCAGCCTCCCTCAACAGGTCGTCATACAGGGCGACCAATGAATAAGATTATTGGTGGGTTATCTCACTTTCCATTCTGGATTGGAGAAGAAAACAGACACAGCTGGGTTTGTCTCTATTCCCCCATGCAAATACCAAGACCAATCTTATGCAAATTGAACTCCGGTACCTGGACAGTCATTGCATAATACTTTTTCTATACAAACATTTCCTTCTCGCACCTTGGAAATCTCCTTTTCCACCCAACCTTGTAACTCCTCTGTAAGATAATAATTTTTCCCTATCAATACAATACAACAATGTAACCATATATTTCCATAATTACCACCCTGTTCACCCACCCTATTATAAAATTCCATCCTTTCTGTGATTCCCACTCTGATAAAGTTTCGGATTCCTTTGTAACTCCATCCCTTCTGCCAATAGGTCATGAACCACCTATTTCTCTATTTATCCGCCCATTTCTTTGTACCATGAACCACCCATTTTTCCTCCCATTCCATTGTGTAACCAATGTTATAAAAGTCCTAGTATTCCTGTGCAACACATAGTTATTTCTGCTTATACTAGGAAGCATGACTTCCATCACACCTTTTATTTAGCTAAATAAAACAGCAACCATTTGAACTCTCTCTTGTGTCAAGGTTATTGCCATTAAAATGTTGACTTGCTATTCCAGAAGACTCAACACCTCTCCTAGTCCATCAGTCTATCCAGTGCACCACAATGGGTATCTCCAGGTAGGGAGAGCATTCTGTTTCTGCGATTAGTTTAATCGGGATCACAGAGGCATAAGGACCACAAAGAAGACTGCAATTTGGAATGTGCGATAAAGCAACTATGAGGTATTATTATTTTTCCTTTTTTAGAAAACAAATCTAAATTATTGGTTAACTCTGTTCATTCTAACACTCAATACAATGTATTTTCCAGTAGACATGTACAATAGACATGTAGACAAGACTATATGGCAATCTTGTGCCCATTTCCTTGAAAGTAGACCCTGCTGAATGCACTGGGACTTGAGTAGACATATTTTGGATTGCAGCAGTATTTGGAAACTTCAGGCAAAATTACAGTCTGTTGCATCCTGCAGCTTAGGAAAATAAATTCCTTATTAGAAGATTAGTGTGGATGTTTTATTAATTGGTTATTTAATTCCTTCTACAGTTGAAGCAAATGCAGTTCATTCCAGGTCTAAGATGTGACAGGATTTTATTGTCTTCCTGTACTATTTCATAAACCAGCGTTTTTGTCAGTGGAAAAACTGTCAGTGCTAAAGACATCTTTAAAAGCTCCTGCTCAAATTGTCCTTTCTTTGCTCTTCTGTGTACAGAAGTCCATCCTTTTATTCACCAGTGTTGAAAAAGGTGACACATAAATGAAAGGACTTAGAGCTGAGATTGGCTGTAAGTTTGACAAGTCATAATGGAATTGTTTGCAAAGTTTTATTGAAATCCTTACTTTCATTTATCTTTGTTAGCACAAGCCACAGAAATCTGTGATATAGAATTCTGCTGTAATTTAAACTAAATATAACCAAATTAACCCAGGAAGCAGGGAGAGAATACCATATTTTATTGTAATAATGAAAAAAAACTTTTGGAGATTATTATTATGCTTTATTACTTTGTGAAATGTAATAACAATTGGTTTGGATGAGATCTTTTTTTCAGGAAAAGAAACAAGATGAAACCTAATGTAAGAAGCTGGGAACACACTTTTGTAATGATTTTTATCTTTTAATTTTGTTGTCACAAAAATGGCTTTCAAATGCATTATGTCTTTACTCCAGAATCTTATTCACAGAAAGCACGCAACAAAAATCTTGATTTTTGTTATGCACTTCGTTGCTACTGTGTGCTAACTTATCATTTATTTAAGAATTAAGATGCTTTCTTTAATTTTAAAAGAGGTGGAAACTCACATTGTGCACTATCGTGGCTTCCACAGTTACCCAATAGCTTGGATTTGAAACATTCAATGTATCTTAGAGCTTGTCCACACTGAGACAAAAGTATATGGTTCATCACTGTTACTTTTGTTTATTTTTCCTGCTGATTTGGCTCCAGATGATGCAAGGCTGAATTTTTTAAATCAGTAACTTTTCCCCTGCTTTTTAAGGTTTTGTCTAATGTTCTGTGAGGATTGTATTATTTTGAACCTAGCTTTGTTGTAAGTGGTGGAGTTCAGCGCTACAGTGGTCCCATTGCAGACTTCATTTCCCAGTCTCACTGAATGAACAGAAATTTCTGAGCCAATATTTATGAAGTCCCATTTATTCAGTAGGTGTTGTCTACTGGAGATTAATAAATGGATTTAGCCTGCATAGTGTGTGAAGCTATCATGTCAGAAAACATACCATTCTATTTTACAAATGCCTACTTGGGAGTCACCTTTATCCCTATTAATGACAGGACTGGGAAGGGCAGTCCAAGTCAGCACCCAAAATGTCAATCTGGACATTTCAATACACAGAAAATGTGTATTGAAATGTTCTTCTCCAATGTTCCCAGCAAGACAAGACAATCTCAAAATAGGTAACTCAGCCCTGGAAGTTGTCTTGAATTTTTCCTAGTATTTTCCACCTTTCTTATACCCCTGCTTCATCTGCATTCATTTGGATGGCATGTCTTCTCATTCAACAGGGGCACTGATGACCCACTTAGGTTTTTGAAGAGCAGCTGGATGTATTTCCCCATTTTCTATGACTTAAAAGAGACTTTTCTTAATCAAATTTAAAAGGCTGCTTCTTGAAACTGCAGCTGATCATTCAGAAGAATCATTGATCATTATGTCCATGTACTAGAGCTGAAACAATATGCTAGAGGCATTTATTTAAAGGTTGATATTTCCAATTGGGTACCTGGAATAATTGAACTTCCACTGCTGTGAGCCATGGAATGGATTAGAAGCCTAGCCCACCTACTGTTTTAGATGTGAGCTGCATTACTGTTCATGTAGCCTATCTAAACTTCTTGGAGGATCATGCTGCTCCTTGTATATGAAAATAACATTGCATAGAAGATGTGTAAATTAAGGACAATCTGTCACCCTTGCAGGAACAAAAGCAGCCATTCCTCATCTATTCAATTGCTTTTATGGTAATGTCGATCTGTTTTTTCCCCCTAACTATTTTCACCCATAATAAAAACAAAGGATGGGACTCTAGTAATCTGAAATGTACCAATTCCTCAGTTATACACACTAGTAACTGATTCCTTAAGATTAAATGTGGTCCAGAGAATAAAGAAGTGGACTTGGCTTCAGTGATTGATCTATTCTTGGGATATGTTTGTGTATGTGATCAATACACAATTTAGTATAATATATTATAGGACCATTGATAAGCCATTGTTCTACCTAAATTCCTATGCATTTATGGGATCAGAACTGAGTCTCCAACTCAGATTAAAAAGCAGAGACTACATGGAAAGAAGTTCCATTTATTCAGACATGGGAACTCTCTGACAAAAGGATATAGAACTTATCATTATTGCTGAAATCTTACATCTGTACACCTTGAGTAAGGACAATTAATGGGCCTGGGTATTATATGTGAATAAGTATACTGAGGACTCTACTAAAAGTACAATATCAGAACCGGCTACTAGAGGGAACCCAAATGATGGTCTTCATGAGCAAATGATGATACTGAAATGGATTTTTCTTCCTCCCCTGGGCACCTGCTTTTGAACAGAATTTGAAAGGAAATACACAAGTAAGATAGTAGCTGAAATCCTGTTACCAAAGGCTGCACCTTCCCTTGTGAGGAAGCCAGTGGGACCACTGAATGGGAGTGTGTGGATTTTATGGCAGCTGAGATTATTAGAAATCAAGTTTATCATCCCACAGTCCTCAATAGCTTCCCTACAAGAGAAAGGATTCAAAGGGAGTCTCTAGACATTGTGAAGGTGGGATCAAAAACATTTATTTTTCAGAAATTACCATCAATTTTATGCAAAATAAGTTCTGCTGCTGGATGTCAGCTACTTACTTTTGTGGCATTACTTTATAAATGCAAGAAGACCAAATACAAGATGAACTGACTCCCTAAAGGAAGCTACAGGTTTGAGTTTGCAAGAGCTGAGAGGGTAGGGCATTCTGGAGATTGCTCATTCCTAGGGCCACCAGGAGTCAGAAGCAACTTGATGGCACACAACAACAACAACGCTTACTTTTGAAAGTTACTTTACGGATATCTTCATAGGTATTATGGCAGGATTTTTTCAGATGTTATGCCATTCTCTGTCCTAAGTGGCAAGGGAAGAGTTCTCAGCTTTTGTGCTTTATATATTCATAAATATTTCTAAAGTGCAGCATTTGAACTGGCTGTTACAGGGGACCCAAAGACTCTCTCTCTCTCTCTCTCTCTCTCTCTCTCTCTCTCTCTCTCTTGGTGGCCTGCTACTAAACAACACATGTTAGTCATTCACAACACACCTGGCTCTACAGCAGAGAAACAAGGTGTAACACTGTGATTAGCTTTTAAAATGTTATGTTCCAAGCACTAGCTTTGACAATGCTTATATTACTCTTCTAACCCTTAACAGATAACAGTACAATCTTTTGCTTACATTGTAAAATTACAGGAGTCTTGAACATTAGGGCCACAGTATCCAATGCCCCTTCCTCATTCCTGGCTGCAAGGAAAGTTATAGAAGACTAAAGGGGAGAGGCAAATTTCTCTAGAAACACCCTCCCCACCTCCTGCAACTACCCTGGTTAGATAGTTAGAAATGGTTTAGACTTCACCAGAAGCTTGAATATGAAAGGGAATACCTACACACTTCAAAGTCCTGTATATGTTATGTTGCTATGTAGTGTCCTGTTACATCACAGCTAATTTATAGTAATCCTAATAGGGATTTCAAGGTAAATAAGCAATTTGAGGAGTGGATTTACCAGTGCTATCCCAAACTCATTCAATTTCCATGGCCAAGTGGGTCTCCATGGCCAAGTCCTAGTCCATCACTCTATCTGCTACACCACACTGGGGTACCAACTATTTCATAATTCAGGACTGTTAATCTCTGTCTTTGCATATGTATTTTTAATACCTTCAACTTGATGGTGATTTTAGTTTTATATTCTGTATTATACTGCATAACACCATCAGGCTCTATTGCTAAGCTGGTGGGTTTTTTTAAAATCAAAGAATCATAGAATCGTCATAGGGTTGGAAGGGACCCTGGAGGTCTTCTAGTCCAACCCCCTGCCCAAAGGAGGAGACCTCATACAATCCTGGACCTCATACCATCCCAGACAGATGGCTATCTCATCTTTTCTTGAAAATCTCCAGTGATGGGGCACCACAGCATTGGGAGGCAAGTTGTTCCACTGCTTAATGGTTCCCACCATCAGGAAATTTCTCCTTATTTCCAAATTGAATCTTTCTCTGATGAGTTTCCACCATTAGTTCTTGTTGTATTCTCAGGCACAATGGAGAATAAATTGATGCCCTCTTCCCTGTGGCAAGCCTTCAGGTATTGGAAGATTGCTATCATGCCTCCCCTCAGCCTTCTGTTCATTAAGCTAAATATACCTAGTTCTTTTAGTAGTTCTTCATAGGATTTAGCCTCCATTGCTCATATCATCTTTGTTGCTCTTCTCGGCATCCCTTCCAGGGCCTCGCCTTCTGTTTGTATTGTGGTAACCAGAACTGGACAAAGCACACCAAGTGTGGCCTCACCAGCGTGGTATAGAGTGGTACTATCACTTCCCATTATCTTGATGCTATCCCCCTGTTGATGAAGCTAGGACTGTGTTGGCTTTCTTGGCAACTGCAGCACACTGCTGACTCATCCTTAGGCAGTGGTCCACCAGGACACCTAAATCCCTGTCACAGGTACTACTGTTGAGCCAGGTATCACCTATTATGTACCTGTGCATCTGGTTACTCGTGCGCAAGTGCAGGACCTTACTTTTCGTGCCACTGAACTGCATCTTATTGGATAGGGCCCAATGTTCAAGTCTGTCTAGATTCTTCTGAATGTTGAGTCTATCTTCCAAATTATTAGCATTTCTCCACAGTTGCTTTTGCTTTTGTTGCTTTTGTATTTCTTTCTTATAGATCTATGATACATTTTGTTGTATTTTTGTTTTTAATTGAAGTACAACACTGAATGCATTTATTTCATGGCGTGTTTAATAAAAGTAATGAATAACAAATGAGTAAATAATACAATATAATCCAGTGCTTATTTGCAAAAAGAATAGGCCATACAAATAATCATCAAAACATGAAGACAAGCTTCTTTGTCTTGACTTCTCATGCCCAGCATGTCTGATGGCAGATCTCTCTTTGACCACTGAAAATCTTTATGTAGTGAATTTAGAAAACAATCAGTCTGTAATTTGATACTTTAAATATATATAAATAAAACATTACTTTTAAATAGATTCGCATTAAAAAACACAGAGTTGTGTCTGAAGGGAGAGGGGGAAAATCTATAAAAATCTGCTTGCCCCTGATAACATTTTTCATCGATTTTCATATAACATCTTTCTCCAGTATAAACAGTAGCAGGACCTTGTGGCCATTTTATCATCCCAGATGCTTTAGTGATAGCTGACACTGG
This sequence comes from Pogona vitticeps, assembly GCF_051106095.1. Classification (NCBI taxonomy): domain Eukaryota; kingdom Metazoa; phylum Chordata; class Lepidosauria; order Squamata; family Agamidae; genus Pogona; species Pogona vitticeps. The sequence goes on from NC_135783.1 coordinate 310,931,764, forward strand.
ATCACAGTACTGCAGTGAAACAGCCACATATCCTGTGACTGTGATTGTCCAGGAAATTGAGGCCATTATCAAGGTCAAGAGTGAGTGAAAGACTGTTTCAGATCCTCATAAATTCAGATAGTCTGGAAGAATGCTGAATCTTAAGTATATCGCTGGTAGTACTTGATAAAGGGCAAAAAGCACCCAACAACATGGAAGATATATGCAACAAAATACAACACATACTCCGAATAAGCTAAACTTTTTTCATAAATGTTGATAAAGCAGTATATTGTGTTGTTAGATGGCACACATCGGATAGAAGTGGATATATTCAGATGTGCTTCAGAATCAAATAAAGCTTAAAGCAATAGCCAAATCTAATTGGTCCTGGATCAATTCCGAAGCTGTCTGAATCAAAGCAGACATCCAAACTGAGCCAAATCCATTCCTGAAACCGCTGATGAGTTATTATGAATATTAATGTGGAGGAATAAAGGAACCCAGAAGGTGTACATTCCTTCCTGAGCTGCCAATATCAAGAAAATACCATGGTGAAAAATGAGATTTAATGCTGTGATTGGGAGCTTTTATTCCAGTTAATGGTTGTACCAGGACTCCAAAATCCTAATGCAGTGAGGGAGGGGCATGAAAGTAATGATTTGCAGTGCAGACCTTGTGCTTAATGTTTTTTGACAGTAGTTTTCTCCTTCAAAGAAGGTAACATCAGAATTGTTTTTGTGAATTGGATGGGACCTGGATCAGCATAGTACTGGATACTTGCTAGCAAAATACTAGATTTTCAAATCCATCTGCAGCTATCACAATATGATCTAAATTCATGAAACACCTGCATTCTGTTGCACTTCCATGACCCTGGTCCCAGTTGTGCAAGAAAGAGCAAGAGCTATATTTCAAACATCTTAACTCCTGTGCAAGTCCCTCTTCTTCCACAGGATGCTAGAGTGGGAGATGTCAGGAGGAGAAGCCAATGGCACACCTGGAACCACTTGCTTCATTCTTGGGCTCCAATATTCAAAATCTTTTGCACTAACCTTGTGACATTGACAACCACATGTCTAGTTGCATTGGATTCTTTTCAGCACATCCATCTCAAGGATACCTGGTTGAGTCAGAGCTACCATTTGTGGTGGTTTTTGCCATACCTGAATGAATAACTATTATCTATCTATCTATCTATCTATCTATCTATCTATCTATCTATCTATCTATCTATCTATCTATCTATCTATCTATCTATCTATCTATCTATCTATCTATCTATCTATCTATCTATCTATCTATCTATCTATCTATCTACCTACCTACCTACCTACCTACCTACCTACCTACCTACCTACCTACCTACCTACCTATTTATTTATTTATTTATTTATTTATTTATTTATTTATTTATTTATTTATTTATTTATTTATTTATTTATACATACCCCACCCATCTAGACCAAAGTCTATTCTGGGTGGCTAACAACAAGACATAGAAGTAAAAGCAGTATAAAATAAAAAACAACAACAATAATAACATAATTCAAGATGACAAGCAATAATTAGGAGATGACAGGAGGGAAAGCCTGCCTAAAGAGCCAGGTCTTACATTTGCTCATAAAAACACCCAGCGAGGGAACCAGGTAGATCTCTCCATGCAGACTGTTCCAGAGGTGAGGGGCCATTGCTGAGAAGGCCCGGTTTCTTGTTTCTTGTTCTTTCTCCCCAGGGCACCCAGGACTCATTGCAGTACAGGAGTGTAACTCAGGACACAGGCTCTATAGACCTGGATCTTGGTACGCTGTCAGCTTCTTATTAAGCCATACTCTTTCTGTGAATCTTTCTTCATGAAAGGACCTGATGATGTTAAGGAGTCGAGGTGATCATCCAATCTTGGGAAGTATTTTAAAAAGGCCGTCCCTGGTAACCAAATCAAAGGCCTTTGTAAAATCTATGAAGGCCACAAAGAGTGGCTGTCGTTGTTCCCTACATTTATCCTGCAACTGTCTGAGGGAAAATATCATGTCGGTGGTGGATCTATTCGCTCAAAATCCACACTGTGATTCTGGATATACTCTGTCTGCAAGCACCTGGAGTCTCTTCAGCAGAACAAGGGCAAGCAGCTTCCCTACAATGCTGAGAAGGGAGATGTCATGGTAGTTATTGCAGTCGCCTTTGTCTCCTTTGTTCTTATACAATGTGACGATATTTGCACCCTTCATTTCCTGTGGTACTCTACCTTCCCTTCAGCAAAGACAAAAGATTTCACACAGCTCGGTGGTGATGATCTCTTTATAGCATTTCAGCACTTTAGCAGGGATGTTATCCTGCCCAGGTGCCTTGCCGGAGGAGAGGGAATCCAAGGCTGCTTTTATTTCTCATTAAGTTGGTTCACTGTCCAACTCTTCCAAGACAGGCAGGCACTCAATGCTATTTAATGCCTCTCTGGTTATTACATTCTCTCTAAAAAAATAGTTCAGAGTAGTGCTGCCCCCAGCGTTCCATCTGCTGTGTTCGGTCCTGGATGATCACGCCTGTAGCAGATTTCAAGTGAGCAGATTTCTTTTGTATTGGGCCTAAAACCTGCTTAGTACCATCATACATTCCCTTGATGTTACCTGTGTCCGCTGCTATCTGTATCTGAGAGCAGAACTGAAACAATAATTGTTAGAACATATCCTGGCAGCCTGTTGGACTTTGCTTCGAGCTAATCGAAGAGCCTGCAAGTCGAACTCACTAGGACAGGCTTTGTATGCTGCTAGAGTCTCCTCTTATCCTCGATGGCTGGTATCAACTCATCCAAAAGGGCTTCGAACTATTCTGCCACCTTTTTGTTCTTCTTGCCAAGTGTGGACAAGGCAGTGTTATAAACAGCATTCTTGAAATGTTCCCATCGTTCAGGTGCATTTGCATCAGCCAGGCCTGGAAGGGTTTCCTCAAGTGCTTGGGCAAATTCCTCCACTTTTCTTTGATAGGGAGTCTTGCTGATGTCAATACATGGTCTTCCTTTTTTGTGTAATAGAATCTCTTAGTTTGCAGTTTTGTTCTACTACACACCAGGGAGTGATCAGTATCACAATCAGCACTCTGATAATTGAGTGTGATCGTAATACTAGGAAGGCTAGAGTATCTAGTGAGGATTAAATTGAGCTGATGCCAATGCTTCAATCTTGGATGTCTCCAGGAAACTCTGTGTTGAAGCTTTGTATTAAAGAACGTGTTGCTGACACAAAAACCATACTAACAGCAAAACTCCAGCAAGCATTGTCCATTTTCGTTTCTCTTTCCAATGCCAAAACAGCCTAGACAAGTGGGCTTTCACCCTAAACCCTCCACACCCCGTGAGGTTAACAGACCATGGTGAGGCAGCACCTTACTGGCTGGGGACTGCCCAGCTTAAGGCAGGTGGTAGCTACCTAGTGATGTGCAATGGCCTCTCCCACTGTTGGAAGTAGCCCCTGGTGTCATGCTCTATGCCAATTGAGCAAAGACTTATTACCGGTAACTGCTACTTCCTGTGTTATTTAATGCTGTATGTGAAGCTGGAGTGTCCTCTCTAGAGCATGAAGCCTGGGTAAAATAATATGGAGGACAGGTTGTTACTCAAGCAGCAAATCCCCCCCTCTCTACATCATGAAATAGTCCAATGGAAAGGCAAGAGCCAATATAACTGCTTCCAGTGACGTCGCAGGAGTTGCCAGAACAACACGAACTGCCTCCGGGACTTCGGCTCCAGATTTTGTCTCGAGGTTAACTCCTGAAGCCTTTTCCATCAGTGGATAGTGCCATGAGGCAGTGGAGCTTTTAAATCAGAATTTTCCTTCTCCTAGATGGGCTGCCTTCCAAGGCTAATAGTCCCACCTACCCAGGCTGCTTCCTAATAGAGTGAAGATTAGAAACACAGGCCTCCAATTGCTGGACCTTCTCTTCTAAGAGAACCACCAACTTACACTTAGAGCATTTCTGCCCAGGCACCTCATTTGACAAGAAACAAACATGCCACAGGTGTTACAGATTCTAAACTCTCCATCTCCACTGATTGATCAGTGAATTAAGAAGAAAGGAAGTCTGATTCTCCCCTTAAAACTTTCCTGTCCCCCCAAGTGTATGCACTCCTATTTGTCTTTCCTATTTACCAAGTTAGAGTCTAAAAAATAGAATTAGAGAAGCTAAAAACCTGCCCCCTCAGACCATGTGGCCAGGGAGAACAAAGGTCAGACCAAATTCACCCTTGCAAGCCTAAAAATCCACACACCTAGTGAAAAAAGAATCCACACCAAATAAAATGTCCTCCCAGACACAGCTTACCTTCTGCCTCTGCTTCCTCTGCAGGAAAAGGACTCAAAGCTTCTGGTAGCACTTATTTAAAGCTCAAACCCCACCCCTTCAGACCATGCAGTCAGGGAGAACAAAGGTCAGACCAAACAAACAAAGTTACACTGCAAAGTTACACTGTGGAATATGCTACCATAACAAGTAATGATAACCATAACATTAGTGTCTTGCTGGGCTACCTGGCACTGTTCAACAATGTGGGCATGGCATGCAATGTTTTGGGTTTTTCCTCCTGAAGTCAGGAAACATAATTTTGTTTCCAGCTTGGAAGTGGGAAATGGTGGAAGAAAACAAATCTACTCCCTTATCCTCTACAGCTCAGAGAAGGACAGAGGCAAGCCAACATACCTTCCTCTGGAGGTACGTGGGAGCATTCCACCTTGCATTGCTTCTATGTCAATATATTCAGAATCAGAATTCACACTTTTTGAAATTTGGAGCTGGAGATTGGAGACAATGGCACACGAGTTTGCTTCCTGCTTGCTGTCTCTGTGCCCTTTTGGCAGCAAAGTAGAAACCAATATACACACATCACTCTTCTCTACATCTGCACTGGAGACAGGAGGCAGAAGCAATGATAAATTTATCTGGTACTTGGAGGAAGTCTTGAGCCCATCTCAGTCACCAGACCCTGGCTCACCCATCACCACAGTGGATAAGTCAAATGAGACTACCAGACTGTTATGTACTTAGTTTATGTAAATTAATGTCTATTTGTATATGTAATATGTAGATATATATTTAGATTTCCAGGCATGTGACATAATGTATCCTTCAAATCTCACAGCTGGAAATATGGGTTTGTCATTATAATTTATTTATTTATTTATTTATTTATTTATTTATTTATTTATTTAATTTATATGCCGCCCACTCTACCCAAAGGTCTCTGGGCGGCTTACAACAATTATTACAACAATAATTGTACAGATCTTATTTATTTAGGATACTTATATGTTCTTCTTCAAATGACAGGGCTTTCCATATAGATCAATGAAGATGTTGTTGGATGAAACATGATAAAGACCACTTGATGGGCAGAACATTCATACACTATATGTATTGATGCAATGCATGCTATATAAGGTGTTTATAAGAGTTATAGTTGATCTTTGTCTGTGTAAAGGAAAATTGACCAAATATGATTGCTTTGGTGCTAGACAGAGTCAGGTTTGTGTGCAGGGATTAGAGAGAGAGAGAGAGAGAGAGAGAGAGAGAGAGAGAGCAAAATAGAAATAGAGAAAGTTTTATAGTTCTATGTGTTTTGGGGACAAAGTTCCTGCTGGACTCAGTTGCAATTGTGAACACTCAGCAGTTCTGTAAATCACACTCCCACTGTGTCAGGTAAGCAGTAAGAAAATAACGAATGTCCAGGCCTAGCAATTCAGCTTGAGAACTCAGAGTGCCACAGCCAACAACCTAGTTTTCCAAAATGTCATTCACTTTCTTAATCTAGAATGTTATCCTCTCTTTATCTGAAGTCCCTTCCTATTCACTACACATTCTTCCAATTTCTACAGCAAATCTTTATGGTCTACAACATTCTTTATTGAAGGAGCTTTCAGCAAGAATGGTTCAACCTTAGTGATGAAAACAGGAGTGCTGAACACATCCATGCTGTAAAAAACCTCCACCAAAACTAATTTTCTATATCAGTGGTTCTTAACCTTGGGTTACTCAGATGTTTTTGAACTGCAACTCCCAGAAACCCCAGCCAGCAGAGCTGGTGATAAAGGCTTCTGGGAGTTGCAGTCCAAAAACACTTAAGTAACCCAAGGTTAAGAACCACTGTTCTATAGGAATCAATTAATTTTGGCACTTTCTGTAACCTTACTACTTTCCTTTCTAGCAGAAATATTTTCTGTGTTGGTTTCAGAAGCAGAAATATTTTCTGTGTTGGTTTCAGAAGCAAGTTTTCTTTCAACATCTTGTATTCTAAATCCACTGAAAATCTATCATTGCATGCCAGAAATAATGAATAAATAGAAAGTATGTAGTTGGTTTGAAGACATTAGAATGGGGAAATACTCATCCATTTATCTTCTTTCCTCCTTCTCTCCCTCACACACACACTTTTGTCACATGAATAGAGGGTGGCTAGCTTTATTGCCCAATCCGGTATTGCTGGCTCTCCTTTAGGATGTGAATTCCTTCTTTCTTGAAATGTTTCTACCTGGTTTACAGGTTAGCAGATTAAACATGGAGCAAAACAGACTGGGCAGTATTGCTGTAGTATGGCTTCTTCTTGCCCTGCTGGGGCAATATGAGATGTCCCAGGTGGAAACAAACTACAATTCACTGCCCACAAGAGTACTATCCTCCCCCCAAAAAGAGGGGAGCAGCAGCGTAAGCTTCTCCCTCTGGCTCCAAAACTTTTCACAGTGCCCAAGCGATCTGAGAAAGAGCTATTGTGTCTTTCTACAGATCTACAGTGTCCCCATAACATCAGAAGAGGTAGAAGCACATTTTCCTATAGTCCCCATGTCACTCAATCGTTCCAGGGCACTTTGAAGTAAAAAAAAAAAAAGGTATCCACTTATAGAAGCCAATTATTTTTCTTTTACTTCCTTATACTAAACCAGTGATGGCAAACCTATGGCACGTGTGCCGCCTGTGGCAAGTGGAGATGTCTCCCTTGGTACGCAAGTAGAGCACTACCCCCCGCTATCCCACCGCCCCACCCCACCGCCAAACTTTAAACCATTGTCAGCCACCTTGCTAATTTCCTTGGTTCTGCAACTGCTTCTTTAAGAGATCTCTTCAAGAGATCCGAGACAAGCCTGCTTGATTGGTTACAGCTGGCCCCTGGGAGTCAAATGGCTGCTTCCTGCCTGCCGGAGGTGACTTTGCAAGCAGGAGCGAGAGGCTGCTGTAGGTTAAGCAGGGAAGGAACATGCGACTTCAAATATATGTGCAAAATAGAAGGAACATAGAAGGAGCGAGGTGTGTGTGTATGTGTGTACTTTTACCCTGAGTTTGGGAACTTGTTTTTTTCCTTGTCAAAAGGTTCTGTGTTAATGCTGTAGAATTAAAAGTTTAGGAAAAAATGTGTGTGTGTGACTCAAAACTGAAAAGTGGCTCAAAACCTAGGAAAAATTGTGTGAGTGTGTGTGTGTGACTCAAGACTGTTAATCTCCACTGCATTTAGCTTTGCAGTTTGCTGAGAACAGCAGAAATCTGAAGTGTGTAGCAATTGCGTTTCTCCATTTCTCATCCCCAAAGCAGGCAAGAGTATCACAGTTTATTTCCAAAATCTGAATCCCAGTCTTTCTGCTCCTGGTCCTACTTTGACTGCAACACCAACAAAAGGTCATACAAACAAAGGACTGTGGGTTTCTTTATTGTGTCAATCCATCTCATGTGCAGTCTTCCTCTTTTCCTACTGCTTTGCACTTCTTCTTGCATTGTTGCCTTTTCCAGTGAGCTTGTCTTCTTATGATGGTAGCACAGTACCCTTTGTTTGGTTATTTTAGCTTGTAGTGAAAGTCCACACTTAAATTGCTTTACTTATCTTTCTGTCAAGTCATGCTATCTGTAAAACTCTTTTCCAACACTACATTTCAAATAAGTGAAATGTGTGTATACATTTTATGTAGTGTATAAAATGTGTATTTAAAGTCTGCACTCCTATATATATCTGCTTTTCTGAGGGTGGTTTATTTTGGAGGAAACGAGTCCAGAAATTCAATGTACTTAATAAGCTTTAAAAATGTTGTTGTTGTTTAGTCGTTAAGTCATGTCCGACTCTTCGTGACCCTGTGGACCAGAGCACACCAGGCCCTCCTGTCTTCCACTGTCTCCCGGAGTTGGGTGAAATTCATGTTAGTAGCTTTGGTGACACTATCCATCCATCTCATTCTCTGTTGTCCCCTGCTCCTCTCACCCTCACTCTTATGCACATCAACATCTTTTCCAGCGAGTCTTCTCTTCTCATGAGATGGCCAAAGTATTGGAGCTTCAGTTTCAGGATCTGTCCTTCCAGTGAGCGCTCGGGGTTGATTTCCTGCAAAATGGATAGGTTTGTTCTCCTTGCAGTCCAGGGGAGCATCAATTATTCTGTGGTAAGCCGCCTTTATGGGCCAGCTCTCGCTTCCATACATCCCTACTGGAAAAAACAGGTTTGCTACGCGGACCTTTGTTGGCAAGGTGATGTCTCTGCTTTTTAAGATGCTGTCGAGTTTTGTCATCACTTTCCTCCCAAGAAGCAGGTTTCTTTTAATTTCATGGCTGCTGTCCCCATCTTCAGTGATCATGGAGCCCAAGAAAGTAAAATCTGTCACTGCCTCCATATTTTCCCCCTCTATGTGCCAGGAGCCTTGTTGTACTCCTTTCCCAATTTTGACCCAATCAGTTGTTCCATCTCCAGTTCTAACTGTTGTTTCCTGTCCCACGTATAGGTTTTTCAGGAGATAGATAAGGTGGTCAGGCACTCCCATTTCTTTAAGAACTTGCCATAGTTTGCTGTGGTCCACACAGTCAAAGGCTTTTGCATAGTCAATGAAGCAGAAGTAGATGTTTTTCTGGAACTATCTGGCTTTCTCCATAATGCAGCACATGTTAGCAATTTGGTCTCTAGTTCCTCTGCCCCTTCGAAATCCAGCTTGTACTTCTGAGACTTCTCGGTCCACATACTGTTGAAGCCTACCTTGGAGGATTTTGAGCATAACCTTGCTAGCATGTGAAATGAGTGTAATTGTATGGTATTTGGAGCATTCTTTGACACTGCCCTTCTTTGGGACTGGGATGTAGACTGATCTTTTCCAGTCCTCTGGCCACAGTTGAGTTTTCCAAACTTGCTGGCATATTGAATGTAGCACCTTAACAGCATCATCTTTTACCATTTTAAATAGTTCAGCTGGAATGCCATCACCTCCACTGGCCTTGTTGTTAGCCATGCTTTCTAAGGCCCACTTGACTTCACTCTCCAGGATGTCTGGCTCAAGGTCAGCAGCCACACTATCTGAGTTGTCTGGGTGCTGCATGTGTTGCTCTCAAACTAACAGCCTATGGGCCAATGTTTGACAAATTATCAGCATGCATACAACATCAAAACATCACGTTGTGCAAAAACATTTCAAGTTGAGTATCCCTTATCAAAAATACATGCATATAATTATTTTAAAAGTTTCTATAAATTACCTGTCTTGTATTACTTTAATATTTGTTTCCATTTACTAGAGTTAATGGTTATTTTTCAATAAAAAGTGTTCGTATCATTGAAAGTTCTGTTATGTTTTGAAGACAAAAGCTGATGATTAATTCGGACAAGTGTATGAGTTTAACTGCATTGTTGGCACTTCAAAAGAAATAATTTGGTTTTGTGTCGCCGTTTGGGCACTCAGGCTCAAAAAGGATAGCCATCACTGAACTAAACTAATGATTGGGGCTTTTTGGAAAACAAAATGACACTCACTAGCTAAATGGTAGCAACCAGAGCCCAATTCAGCAAGAAGGGACCAAGGTAGGGAACTAGGATCCTGGCAGCTACTCAAGGGACATACTGATATGCCTTGGACATGTCTTGGCATGTGGTAAGGCCAGGTCTTGAAGAGGCTAGTATTTAAGGCATCATTTCCTCTCTTAGTGCATGCCTCTGGACTATGAGAGCAAGATAAAGAGTCCTTGGGTACATTCTTAATATGTGCTTAGTTATTTGCCCCAGTCTGAACTGTGAGTTTACATCACTGCCAGATGCCAGAGTAGACTATGTCTAGATGGGCGGCATATAAATGCAATAAATAAATAAATAAATAAATAAATAAATAAATAAATAAATAAATAAATAAAAATTATGCACACATTCTGAAGATCACTTTTACTGTCTGCATATGTGGACACATATGTACACATGCACTCACAACAGAGGCACACAGATACACAAACTCAGACACAGACACGTGTCTTTGTTGTAATGCTAGTGTGGGTCACATATCGTTCAGTTACACCAAAAATCAAAAGTAAATTTTCTGTTCTAACTCCACCAGTGAACCAAGGTCATGTACAATCTATCATGCAAGAAAAATCTCCTTCTAGCCTGATATGAAAGCAATTAAAAGGTGCTGGTTTCTCATTCCCTTCCTCTAGGACCCTAAACCTCAAAAGTAATGATTCCCTGGGAAAATTAGAGTGGGTTCAAAGTGATCTGAAACATTTTTGCCTAATCAAGCACCTCATTAGACAACTTGAAACACTTCAGAACTGCCCTTAAATTAAATAAATTATAATAGGGAATCAGTAGGAAAGTTAGCACGATCAGGGAGAAGATCAAAGGCTTACTGTAAAGATTATTGGCCAAACGTCCCTGAATTTTGAATCCTCTCTAAATTAGGACCAGGTATCATAAGACATACAACATACTTTTCAACAGAGTGCACAGGTCAGCCCCTGTTTGGGTTTGATGTATGTAGTCTAAAAACATTTGGGTTACAGTATTTTGTTGCTTTTTACACCAACCTAAAACTCATCTACATATATGGGTTATTTTAAGGTGTTACTGGCATATTTCCTCATTCAGTCATCCATACATACAATCTAATGGCCTTGGCTAAACATGTGGTTTGGACACAGAAATTTTTTGGAAATCAGAGCAAGGTGAAAGGATTTGTCAAACAAACAAATGAACATATTATATTACTGTTAAAGACTAGAAAATATATTTGTTAATTTCTGAACAAATTTAAAGTGAAGCAAGGAAATCCAAAGTGGTACTTGAACTGAATCAGGGCTCCCTGAAGTGCCAAATATTATTTTAAAAGCTGTAATATTATTTAAAAAGCTGAAATTTAAAAAAAAAAAACTTTCCCTGGGAAAGCAGAAGTGGCAATTTAAGAGATGAATGAGGGAGTCCAAAGCAGAAGGACACTGGCTCAAGTGCTAATGAAAAACCTAAGTTATTCTAGAAAGCCAAATCAGTCTCTGAAAGGGAATTCCACTGTCCCTGTGACTGGTGGCTATTTTGCAAGGGAAGGAGATTAGAGAATAGAAAGCCATTGCTATTTCCATCACTTTAATTTTTAGGAGATACTGGAAAATTTTGTCTTTTTGTTTAGGCAGCTGCAGATCTCATTCTAATCAACTGAATGCCTCTGTGTGGGAATTTGTTCCATCATGCAGAATTTGACTGGAGTGGATCACAGTACCATTTGGAATAAGAACTAAGTTATCTAAGAGCTTGACCACATCTTGTAATGCTCTTATTTTTGCACCAGGTTTAGCACACTTGAAATCAATTTAAAAATATCCACCTATACAAGATACAATTAAGTACACATTTATTTGGTTGGAAAGCAAGTTTTTTAACCATCCACAAGAGGGTAGTTTATTTTGAATCGATCCTGATCACAATTTTTAAGATTGCTTGGGCAAGTGTGCTCACCTGTGTTAGAGTAAATTATGTATGTAGAGTTTGTCAAGTATTGGATATCAGGATCATGGGTTTCGGGCTGCAGTTTGAACTGTTTTATATATATATAACAGTTCAAACTGCAGCCCGAAACCCATGATATATTCTGATGTAACATCAACTCAGATGAGGAGGTGGGGCAGGGATGCCCACCGTGCTGCCTTCAAGTGGCTAGCCTCCAGAAGAGGCAGAATAGGGAAGCATGTACTGTGATTGGGCAATTGCACAGAGGAGGCAGGAGAGGGGACTGTGTGGCACCCAGAAAAAACCTGTGTAGTCTCAACATGTTTTGCAGACACTCCTGTTTACTTGATGGAACAATCAACAAGACACAACACAAGGAACTCTTGGAGGCCTAGTTTCTGGATAGTCTTATATTACACAGCTTGGAAAGTTACTTTTAACAGCAATAACTATAATTACACACTGAAGCCATCACCATTTGAGCAGTGGTAGAATGATATTCTTCATTATACCTTGCTCAGTTATGGATGCCTTCAAGCATGTCATAATGTTTAAGCTTCTCAAAAATAATTTCCTACTTTCTAACACATAATATCTATTTCAAATCATTGCAAAGCATTTGCTCAGTGTGCAAAGTATTTATTAATAACTCCTTTTTATTACACACTCATATGAACATACTTAAAATAAATATCATGTTACAGCGTCTTGAGAACATCTAACTTTGAATAGGAGAAAGGAGTTTGTCTTTTTCTCAGAGACCTTTAGGTAATCATAAAAGTTTTTGGTACAATCAATCCCAACCTGAAACAAAGATGTGAAATTATGCTAACCCTTGGCATCATTCACAAATACCAACTTTCTTATCTAGTGGTATCTTGGCATAAACCTGAGTGAGCCTAAATACATTTTGTGATCCATTCAAAACATGACCAAATCACTGTAATCATACTGTATATCTATAGGCATGTATCTACAGAACTAAGGACTATCTACCAGGAGCATGATAGACATCATGTTTGTGTTGGAACTATGAGAATAATTGTCAAGTATGTTTTGTAAGCTTTGTATACAAAAGCTACAGGGTTCAGTCCCCAACATCATCAGATTAGTCTAGAAAATGCCCCCGTAGGAAACCACCAAGAACTGCTGTCCATCAGGTGGACCATATTGATCAATATGGACCAATGATCTCACTCTAAATAAGGAGGTTTCCTGTGGTCATATGATTAGGCTGTGTTAAATTCAATGTAAGTAAGAATGTCCTTCCAAAATGTAAATAAGTCTTTTCTTAGAAGTTGACATAACATCTGAGAGGTTATAGAAAATGGAGACATTTCCCTACCCACTGTTTGCTCACTCAAACCAGGGCAAGCACAAATGAATCTAAGCCAAATTATATGGCCCATTCCTTATTCACTCTAATATGGAATCACAGTGATAAAGTGCATCAGTCTACTCCTCTCTGTCCACAGCAGCAAAATAATATTTCCTCATACACATACAGACAAACATGTGTATTGCAGTTCAGAAAAATATTGCTGAAAGATCAGGACATGACTAATGGCTGCCTGTAAAAGAATAAGTGCCGTGTTTAGCCTGTGAGATTATTTATTGACTAGATGTTTCTACCATAGTCTATTTTTGATTGACCTTTTCTGAAATAAAAGGATTGCTTTAAGTCTGTGTCACTATGTTTATGAGGTTTTAGTTCCAGTGATTAATGGCTAAAGAGGGTAAAAAAAACTACTGAAGGTTTATCTCTTTGAAACTAGATGAGAAAGGTCCACCTTTCTGGTGATGGTATTATATAAATGTGCATGTGTTTATATTTAAATTGTACATATTATGACAAAATAAATGCCTAGCTTGCTGGGGGTTAAAGTTGTTGCTTGCATAATTATGTTGTAGACCACTCATTGATTGCTTTAGCATTATCGGGCAGTATATATGTAAGTTGGAACAATGAGACAACAGCAGTTTTTGCCCTTTACTTTAGCCCAATAAATCAGATTTTCTAGCAAAGCTCAATGAGAATCCAGAGTCCCAAAGGATTGTCACCTTGAGTGTGAACTATGGATCTACCACACCACTCGTTTCTCATTCTCAACAAGGACTTACACCTCTAACAAACAAATGGTAAGATCGTAACACACTACATGGATGTTCTAAGAACGCATCTCCAATCCAACTCTATATTTGTGCCATGTGTAACCAACCCAAAGCAACATTGTCACATACATTCTTGACATAGACTAGTTGGGCTCTGTTGTCTAATCATTCCTGGAAATCTGGGACAGATACAAGCGTGTCCACCCATCTACGGCTGTCTTGCAGGCTGTAGTCCACACAAGCTTGTGGGAAGTAAAGCTTGTCAGTCTTTAAAGAGCTACAAGATTATTGGTTACTTTTGCTTGAGAAGGTGATCTGTGCATATCTGAACTCTTGCTGTGCTCTGGTCCAATTATGTGCAGCCTTAGCTGGTCCACAAGCTAGGCTTATGGAGATGTGCTCCTATCACTGCCACCACAGACTAGTTTTTTTCATTTGCACTCACAGGCTGTTAGGCCCAATTTATATATTCCATTTCTGGGATGTTTGCTATGATAAGAAGTATGCACTGCAGAACATGGAAAACAGATTGTGTAAAATGTCTCTTGGTGCACTTTAGCCATTTCCAAGTCTGGCACACTGTAGTGCAGAAGATGGAAGAACCAGGACATGCAGATCTAAAAATCTCTGAATTTCTCTGAATTTCCTAATGAATGATTATTACGATTTCAAGGCCAGTGGCTTATATTTTTTATATCTCTATTCATGTTAGCCTATTTTGATATTCACATTTTGTTTTGCCTGGAAACAAAAAAATCAGTGGAGCTATTGTAACAGGAAGCTAAATGCTCTTTGTAATCATGCTCAACTAATAATCTGATTGTAGCATTTTGGATTTGCTGAAGTTTCCAAACACTTTCCATAGGCAGTCTGATTGTGTCCCAGTAATTGAAACAGAATGTAACTAAGGTTTGTGTCGCAGTTGCCAAATCAAACATCTCAAAGAGCAGGCATAGCTAGTGCCCCAATTTTAATGTGCAAATGCCTTCCTGGCCACTGCCTAGATCTCGACATCCAGGCTCAAAGATGAATCCAGGAGCACACACAAGCTGCACACCTGTGTCTTCAGAGGGAGTATAACTCCATCCAGCACAGGCTGAATTCTTATTCTTTGACCTGTTTTTGTTTTTACTGCTCAAGAGCTTCTCTTTCTTGTCTGCATTCAGCTTCAGTTTATTTACTTTCATCCAATCCATTACTGACACCAGATTGGGAACCAAAACAGGTTCTTTATATTTAGACAGAAAGGATAGATACAGTAGAGTGTCCTCTGCACACTGGTGACACCAAACCCAAACCCCAGCAGTTTCATACTGTGATTTCCCCACATACACACATGTCTTCCACAGATGGGGGTTATTGAAAAGTCATATTTTGAAAGGCCAGTCATATTATAGAACACTTCCTTATTCTAAACCTTGCATACAAGTTGTCCAGCTGGTCTTTGCCACCATTCAGCTTTGCCCAGTGTACCAGTGTTCTTTGGGGACAGGCCTGGGAATGGTTCCTCTCACCCTTTCATGCCAATATCCAGTATCTATTGGTGCCCGCCACCTGCCGGTTTTCCCATGCCTCCTGCCTCAAGCCCTCAGCAAGAAAACAATTCTCAAGTCTTCCACAGTTATTTGGTCCTTCAGATTGAGATGCCATACATAGTAGTTTCTTCTCCACTGCCTTTTCTATGTTGGGTGAGTCAGGCCTCTTGTTCTGTGATGTGGCTGAGGATATGGCCAACGATGGTGTTTGGAGCCATATCAAGGCAGGTCAGCGGAGGCACTTTCTGTGTTTCTGTTCTCATGCCACCCTTGCCCCTCCCTTTCTCCTGCTCTGTTGGATGACTCTGTGCAACAGAGAAGAATGTCTCCTATGCTGCCACCAGTGCTGCAAACTAGGCCTCCCAATAGATTCTAGCCTCTGGCCAGACATATTCATTCTGAATTTCTTACCATTGTTGCTGCAACTCCGATACTCATTTCTAGATGTCTCACTGTGCTGAGCAGCTAAGTCAGCGAAAATGAGGAACTGTGAGTTTGTTTTATATCCCTAATCTCATAGAAATAGGGAGTTCAAAAAATAAATACATAAATAAATATGGGACACATTTATTTATGCTTATGAGCCCTTTCAGTGACATTTCAAGTTGAGCAGAGAAATAAATGAGAATTTTTTTGGTTCATTTTTTGATAAGAACCTTCCAAATTTGTGATAAATTTCTTAATAAATGCAGTGGAAAGATCTTGAGTTTGAAGCAATTTGAATGTGAAGAAAAGCAAAGCTGACAAACCCATCCAGACAGAGGACTTTGATTACTCAGTCCTCAAAAATCTAGGTTTACCACTTGTGTAGTATTAAGCCATGTCTGTCCTGCTGAAATGCTCTAGCTCTCTCTTTTCCTGACATGCTGTTTGTGCTTAACAGCTCCAAGTCAGGCAAGTACAACATAACTCTCTCTGCATTAGAACTGGCTGTTCCCATAGAATTGGGCCAGAGCAAGTCATTAAGAATTCTATTTAGTTTGCCGTGTATAAGAATTTACTAATTATTTCACAAACTTGACAGAAGAAACAATTTTAAAAAAAAGATTATTGTGGAGGAAAGCATCCTTGTCTGAAACACCTTTTTAAAAAGTATTTTCATTCCCCACTCCACCCCCAATTAATCACAAGGTATGGTAAAAATAATAGCATGTGGTGGCACTGCAGGTTAAACCGGAGAAGCCTCTGTGCTGCAAGGTCAGAAGACCAGCAGTTGTAAGATCGAATCCACGCAACGGAATGAGCTCCCATCACTTGTCCCAACTCCTGCCAACCTAGCAGTTCGAAAGCATGTAAAAATGTGAGTAGATAAATAGGTACCACCTCAGTGGGAAGGTAACGGCATTCCATGTCTAGTCACGCTGGCCATGTGACCACGGAAACTGTCTTCAGACAATGGTGGCTCTATGGCTTGGAGAGGGCGATGAGCACCATGCCCTAGAGTCGGACACGACTGGACTAAATGTCAAGGGAAACATTTACCTTTATGGTACAAATAAAATGTACGCATATTCTTTCAACAATAATGAAGTTAGGGGCACGAGACCCACATGTAGTTCAAAATCTATGTATAACTCTTATTCCCCTATCCCAAATGTAACTACAAGTACACACACACACACACACACACACACACACACACACACAGACACAGACACACACAGAGAGAGAGAGAGAGAGAGAGAGAGAGAGGTTATCTTCCATAGCATTGGCAATCCTTTCCATACAGTACCATGTGTAATGAGCCTTAAATGTCCTTATGATCTAGGGGTTGAATTATATTTGGGGGCAAGTAGACTATTTCTACTTGCCCCCAAAGACTACTTTGGTGCTGAACCTATGAGGTGCTGAACTTTGCACCAAGCTCACTGGATGGATGGATGGATGGATGGATGGATGGATTGATTGATTGAATGATTGATTGGTTGATTGATTGATTGATTGAAAAAATACCTGTGTATAACCCATGCTGTTTGGACCTGTACAATTTAAGGGAGAGGTAAACATAAATTGACAAAAAAGATGCAAGGGAAGAAATAAGACAAAGAATGGCATGAGAATAACTTTTCAGTATTTCAGGCTTATAAAGTAGATGGAAACTGAAAATTTACATTCAGTTTGTGAGTTTTGAACACAGGTATAAATAAAAACTGATCAATGACTGGGACAGCTTTTTTCTAAATAAATAATTTGATTTTATAACAGGTCTTTCTTGACCTGGCTCATTATCTTTTACAACTAGCAGGGCTACCAAATAACGATGGTAGCCCTAGTAGTTACAAAAGGCTTGAAAGTGTAAGCACTGAAAAGATGGTGGAAGAGAAGAAAACTAGAAAGAAACACTTGGAAGCTGGCAAACAAAGGGAATCATTTCACATTTCATTAAAATATTCAGTGAGTAAAATATACCTCCTACATTGTTCGGTGGCAGGAATAGCAGGAGAGAAATTGTATTTAAATGAGGACAGAATACATTGGCTGGAAATGGATATGATTATGCTTCAACTGATGAGTCATAAATAATGACACAGTCTAATGCTCATGAAGCAAAACTGATGACAGAAGTGAGAAGAATGCAATCAATAACTCTGGGAAAATAGCCGAGAAAAGCAAGAGTGCTCATGAGCGCATAGGCGATTGGAAAGGGGTGGTGAACTAGTGAATGCAGCATTCTAAAATAAACTTGTTAAATAAAATGTGTCTGATAACTGATGCAGGGGGGAGAAAGGAACATTAAAACACTGGAAAATTTTTGGCAATTAAGCAAATTAGGAAATTACACAGATCAATGCTGAGAAAAATCAGCTGATCATATTAACAAATTCAATTACAGAGTCAAGTTTCATCAAACAAAATGCAAAATGAATGTAAAGATTTTCATAAAATGACAGTATTATGTCAGGCCTGACAGACAGATTTTCTCTGTGTTATTGTTCTCCATGGTATTTCCAGGTGATCTCCAGGACACTTTCTTGTTAGTTTGTAAATGTTCACTGCAAAAACTTATGAGCCAATGAGATATTTCCTTTCAGTCTTGGGAGCAGTTTTGGCATTTGTGAGAATGATTTCCACACAACTTGTGTGAATTGAGTACCTAAACTATGGTAGCTCCTGCCTTCTTGCATGGGCTTCTAAAAATTAGAAGTGACTGATGGGTTGTTTGCATCTTTTTGACCAATCAACCAGTCCTTCTGTGCTTCATGTGTCTGTGTCTGTGCTTTATTTCACCTGATGGAATGAAAAGGCTTTAGTTTTGGGAAGAGACATTTTGCACAAATGACAGAAATATTTTGTCTTGTTCCTGCCCTGCAGGAGAAAGGTGTCTTGCCCAAGAGGATGTTTAGACATCCTGTTTTGTTGAGAACATGTACGTATGTTAACACAATTTCTGCACCTCCCTATATTCCTGCAGCAACTAGTCCTATACAGGCATTACTCATTCAAAGAAACAATGAAGATTCAAGGCCTATATAAGCATCCTTGCAGTCCCTCCATCACCAACATGTGTTTATCCCTCCACGCTTTCAGGTTTGATGCCTGAAGAGGGCTAAAGTGGAACTGCAGTACTGTGGGCCTGCTTGGATTCCTCTCAGCCTAGAGGAGGAGACTGAACTTCTGCAGTCTTTTGTATGTGTGGTCTCCATGTGCACTTTAAAACTCCAGAGTTCTCCAGAGTTTTGTGGGGATTCGCCATAGAATTCCAGCCGAAATTCCATCTCAGTTCATACAGAGCTACACAATCATAGGAGTTGAAGCTAAGTACACAGCTTCATGGCACTGTTGCATCCCTGCTGGTTTCTGGTGTGAATAAATGCCTGAAGAGACATTTATTAGAGGCTTATGAATGAGCAACATTTTAAAAGCATTTAAATTCTGCATTTTGAGTTTTTGACAGAACTACTTTATTAGCCTTGATTACAAGTAGTAGTACACAAACACCGTCTGCCTAAATTTGGTTCAAATTATTCATCTCACAATTGCAACCAGTTTGCTTTGAGATCAGTTGCAACCAGCCAGTTAAAGTTTATTTATTTTTTAAGACTAAACAAGAAAATGTGGCAAAAGGCTGCCTGAATCTTTTTTCTCGGTTGGCACAAGCCTGGTTGAGCATACAAATTATTGGTTCCTCCGCTACAGGCTTCCCCTTCTGACCTCCATAGATTGCTCTGATCGCCTCAGAGTGGTCCTGGATCTACAATAGCTTTTTCATTACTGCGAAGAATGGAGACTCAAATTGGAAATTATGTGTGACTTGACACTGGAAAATGAATACCCACAATTTTATGTTTCTTTATCATGTCTATAAATTGGTCTCTCTGTATGTTTGGTCTTGACTATTCTTTCTAAGCCTTCTAATGCTACTGATCGTCCCTCATCCATGGTATATATTGATCTGAAGCAGTCTAACATTTGTTCTTATCTTCTTATCATTTTTATACTAAATTAATTAGTTACAGTTCTTTGTTTTTGCTCTGTTTACAGAAGTCTTTCTGTTCATGAAAGAAATAATGTCCCAGTCAAGAGACCTTTGGATTGCTTAGGTCCAAGCTGATGGCCAGGGTCCAAAACCATACTTTGATATTCCGAGATGGGAGATTGGGAACATCTTCCTCTCCTGCTGTTGCCCTCCATTGTACCAGCTCCCAGAAGAGAGGAATTTTCTGATTCTACTGGAAACATTGGTATTCAACAGAATCACCACTGCATTCAGGAAATTAATTAAATATACTTCTAATTAGATCTATCAAGATCAGGATGTGATTTTCTTAAATCTTACAATTTCCTCTTTTGTTTTAGTTTCTCTACTCAATGAAGTATATAATATTTAATCATATGCTGTAGTTGTGATATTTAAATTCTAATATATTTTTCCCATTTGTTTAACATGTGAAAATGTTACACCAAATATAACATACAAGTAGGATCCTCTTCTATTCTACCACTTGCATAATGGTCTGTTGATTGAGAGTTTTGCCCTTATACAGTGTACACAACAGAGTATGGACTGCCTACTTGCACAGCCAGAAGTGCCCATTATTTTCAGTGGGATAATCCCTGGGGATGAGTTTTTTGTGTGATAATGAAAAGGGAAACAAAACAAAACAAAAGGGGCTCTTTTCCCTCCCATTTCTCATGTTCTTTAGTTGATTCCTGAAATGGGGCCTCTAAAACATGAATGATTCATATTAATGAAAGAGAGACACACAAAAAGTTCCATGTTCTGTTTCTCTCTTTTCTTTAGCCTTTTGTCTGTCAAATCACCCGAGAATTTTTCATCCAATAGCATCACAAGCATATCTGAGGAAGCATAAATTTAAATATGTAAAAGGGCCTGGATTGGTTGGAACCCATGGAAAAGTGTTCTTTCTTTGCTTTAGTTGTTTCTTGTAGCTATGTGAGGTTTTGGGTCCTTCCATCTTGTGCTCCCTGCCTGCCTGCCTCTGTGACTCTTAGCCCTTGGCACATAAGGGAAATATTCTCTAGTTCTTCTGATACTTTCCATATCTCTGTTGTACTGAGAGTCACGTGGTATATAAAAAAAGCAGGTCTCAAAACCTTTTAGTGTTATCAATTTATTTCCTCCTATTTGAATCATTATGACTGGTGATCACCCCCCCCCCCAACAACATTGGCATACCAATGGTTTGATGTATCTTCCACAGAAATTGAAAAAATATATATTAACTGTCAGTAATGTAACAGTGGTGTCCCTCCATAAAATGCTTTTACCAACATATCAATGTACTGGCTGAAGAAAAACAATTAAAAATTAATACGCGTACTGCAATAATGGCTGCCACCTTCCTTGCTTCAATTCTAAAAATAAGTGGGGCATGTCTTGTACACAGGCAGTCCTGGTAAGGAATGCATTGGTACAATAGAGGTACAAAATAATACAACCCTCACAGTGAGGGGGAAATGTTCCACAGTTACACCGGTGGCCAGTAAAATGTTCTCATGCTGACTGTCATCATGCTGCCTTGGGTTCTTCGGAAGAAGGAAGGCAGGATAAAAATATTTGAAATAAATGAATAAATAAATGTGTCCAGAAAAAAACAAACAAACTGGGGATAACTAGAGAACATTTCCCTCATGTGACCAGGGCCTTAGATACTTCTCTCCCTCCTTCCTCTGTCCCTCCATCCCTCCCCCACCACTTGCTGCCTTTTTTTCATTGTTTTTGTTAGTTTTTTCCCCTGTTTCTTTGAATGATTTTTGCTGCTGTCACCAGCCAGCCTTTCTGTGCTACTATGCCATTCTGTGATTTTATTTATTTATTTATTTATTTATTTATTTATTGGACTTATATACCGCCCCATAGCGCTAGAAGCACTCTCCGGGCGGTTTACAATTTTTAATTATACAGGCTACACATTGCCCCCCCAGCAAGCTGGGTACTCATTTTACCGACCTCGGAAGGATGGAAGGCTGAGTCAACCTTGAGCCGGCTACCTGGGATTTGAACCCCAGGTCGTGAGCACAGTTTTAGCTTGCAGTACAGTGTTTTTTTTTTAACCACTGCGCCACGAGGCTCAATGATGATGATGATGACAACGACGATGATGATTAAATCCTTTCTTTTCTTTGGTTATGTTGCTGCATGCCTTATCTGCCCACTAGACACAAGGAAGAGAAGAGAAAGCATTCGATGGGGTGGGAGAAAGATCTCCCCGTATTTTAGCAGTTTGGGCTGGACAGGGGCTTTGAGTAAATTTTTTGCCTTTTCTCAGTTCATGGATAGGGGACTGGGTTTTGTTTTGTTATTTTTTCCTTGGGGGTGGGATGAGGCTTGCTTTACCTGTTTGTTAGCTTTTTAAAATATTGTTTTAATTTAATGAGTATTTATACTGTTTAGTGTACTTGTTTTGATAAGGTTTAGTGGGTTTTTGAGGATCCATTTTGTTTTGTAGTTGTTGTTGGTTGCCTGCTTCTGGAGGAAAGCTGATTCTCTATTACCTTGCCTCTGTTTTTTTGCAGTCGTTTTTATTGGTTCTTTAGGGCATTTGATCATGGGGTATTCCTGGCAAAGATACTGGAGTGGCTTGCCAATGCCTACTCCAGGTGGACTGCGTTTAGTCAGAACTCTCCACCATGATGTGTCCGTCTTGGGTGTCCCTGCACGGCATAGCCCATAGATTCTCTGAGTTACTCAAGCCCTTTCAGCACGACAAGGCAGAAATCCATGAAGGGGCTCCAATACTTTGGCTATCTCCTGAGAAGAGAAGACTCCTTGGAAAAGATCCTGATGTTAGGAAAGTGTGAAGGCAAGAGGAGAAAGGGGACAACTTAGGATGAGATTGTTGGACAGTGTAATTGAAGCAACCAACATGAATTTGACCCAATTCCGGGAGGCAGTGGAAGACAGGAGGGCCTGGCGTGCTCTGGTCCATGGGGTCACGAAGATGCAACTAAACAACTAAACAACAATAGGGCATTTGAACTACTCACACACAAAAAAAGTCTTGTGTTGAAAAATGCTATGCATGTAAGGGAAATTGTGCAAGATCGTTTCAAAGTTTTCTGATTCTCTGTCATGTGCCCAGGAATGCAACCACATGAGTGACGTGGGCACCTGCAACTATGCAAAAAACAGCCTTAACAATTGGACACACCAGTTACACAGTTTTTGGCTTACACTGTGAAAACCCAACAGGATCCTGGCCATGATCTTTCTTTCATTCATTCATTCACTGAGTGCCATTTTAGTGAAGAAACTTCACATACCTAGTTAGGTATCAGTCATGGTGATTTTCAATAAAGACAAGGCACATATTCAACTGTGAGACAGAGAATGATGAAACAACCAGTTCTCCAGTGATGCACATATGTACTTGAATCATTTGTTGTACCACTCTTTTGAGTGCCGTCAAATATTCTAGTACTCCAGAGGGAACATGGCAAGAATCACTCTTCCTTCTTTCTTTTCCCCAAGTAATTCTTCAATTATTACAAGGTTATTGTCCTTAATACATTTCTTACTTTCACCCTGCATTATTATTTTATCCTCCACACTATAATGTTGTGTTCCTGAAACTGACTCCCAGTGAGAAATATGTGACTGATTAACAATATCTTCCTTGTTTCTTATCTTTCAGAAATTGGACATATTAGATTTTGAGCATGCAGGGGAATTGAGTTATAGATGTCCTGTGTAATGCTGGGAAGATTAATGTACAGTGCCGCATCTCTGACTATGGGAGTTCCCAGTGGGCAGCAGAACAGGGAAGGCAGGATATTTTGTTATCTACAGACGTGACACTATGTTCCATTTCCATGCACTGTACTATGAGGTGGAGTTTGTTACTCGGAAAGAACTTTTCTTACAGAGGAGAGAAAGTACCTGCAAGCAAAACTGATTTGCTGGAAACAAAGCAGCTCAGAGCTAGTTTCTGAGGGAAGTAGTGTGTTTCAAAATTACATTGTAGCCTAGCGAGACAACAGAAAGCAGAACACAGCAGGCAGATGTTAGTCTATGCTTGCCTCTGAGCTTTCTGAGTGCCTCTGAGTAAGCTACCCGCTTCTGGTAATTTTTACACCTGCTGTTAATTTACCGTCACTGCTCCCTTTTCAAATACAGTTTGGCCCTGCACTGTGCATTTGTAAAGGTTCAGAAGAGTGTTCGTGTTCATCTTCTGCCAGCTTCAGAAAGGTGACCAAATCTTACATTACTCATTTCACTTCATTGGTATGTAAACTTCCCATGATGAACACTCATTTCGAAAGCTTTATTTTTTCATTCTTTAAAAGAATATATAATGATTTCCACAGAGAGCATATCATAGAAGCACCATGCTGTATCAAATGAAAGGCCAAACTAGTCCAACATTCTATTGACTCTGGAGGCCTATGGGCAGCCCATAGACTGGACATGAGCAACATCATTCTCACAGTTGAGTTTGCTCCCAGCTGGCATAAAGACACTTGCTACCTTGTTGTGCTGTAGGTAATATGCAGCCATTGTAACTGGAAGTCCCTAATAACTTCACCTTCCACAAATTTGTTAAATCACTTTTAAACCTGTTTACATTGGTGTCCATAGGACAAAGTTCCAAATAGAGTAGTCCTAGAATGAGCTGGAATGTTTAGCATGTATACATTAAACAGTGACTTCTACATTGGCTTGGGCATGTCATAAGAATGGCTGATGGTCGGATTCCAAAATATCTCCTGTATGGAAAATTAATGCAGGGAAATCACGCCAGAGGGAGACCACAGCTGTGATACAAGGATATCTGCAATTGGGATCTGAAGGCCTTAGGAATGGACCTCAACAGACGTCTGAGCGTTCATCCTGGAGGCAGGCAGTGCATCATGCCCCCCCCCCAATTTTGAAGAGACACTTGTCCAGCAGGCAGAGGCAAAGAGGCAGTCCCGAAACCAGCAAAATCAGGGAGCTGGACAGGGGACAGATTGTATTTGTCTTCAGTGTGGAAGGGATTGTCACTCTCGAATTGGCCTTCTCAGCCACTAGAGGCTGTTCTAAGTCCTCCATACAGAGCACGTTTCCATAGTCTCTCAAGACTGAAGGATGCCTAATCTAACATTGGTGTCCATCAACTACATATCATATGAGTTAATTCCACAGGTTAACTATGTTTTTTGAGAAATATTTTCTATTTTTCTGTCTGGATTCTTCCACCATTCATCTTCAGTTGATGATCTCAGGTTCAGTATGATGAGAAATGTTTCTGTGAACCCACTTTTCCCACTTTTAAGACACATGGTCACCACAATACACACACACCCCAAAAAAAGTAGATGAAATTTGTGGAGATGCTAGCCCTTTCTAAGGGTATAAGCTATGATAAATTACCGACAGGTATGTCCAAGTAGCTTCAAGGAAGTGTGTTTTGTATGGTAAACTGAGGCTGTAATCTATAATTGCTTACTTCAGCTGGTGTTTCATCAAACTCAACAGAACTTACTTCTTATAACACATGTGAAGGTTTGACTCCACATGCATGCATTAAAAGGCAGCATATATGTTTCAAGCAGACCTGTGCAACTGATTTCAGATGAATCTCAAACTGATATGGGCCAGTTCAAACTAATCTGGAATGGATTTCAATAAGATGAAGTAAATCCAAATCAAATCCAGTTTGGTGATCCAGTAAGGAGGGGGAGGAGGCCTGAGTATGGATTGCTAAAATGTTGCAATAAACCATGATAAGAAGTACATTCTGGGGGTAAGGAGAGTACAGCTCAATACAGCCCTGCCCTCTAATATGGACTAAAAACAAATAAACAGCAACCGTACTCTGCAGTTGAAATGCTGAGGGTGGTTTATTATATATCCGTTTTCTTCATTCTACCAATGGTAGCCTCCAGTCTTTCTTTTCAAATCTAATCCTCTGTTTCTGTTATTTATTCAAGTGAATCTGCATTTTGGTCTCTGTATTCTTATATCCCTGCTTTTTAAGGTTATGTTTCTTTTAAATTTCAGTCTGCCTTATCCAGTGTGTTTCACCTTTTAAATTGTCTGTTGGTTACAAGCACACGTTCTAAGTGTGCAGCAGACAGTCCACACATATCCTGTGATACAGACAGAGCATGCATTAGCAAATTTTAAATATATTAAAACAAACTTCAGAAGTTGCTGTGAATGGACCAAAACTACAACTTACTGGCAGTCAAGGCTCCTTCTGGCTGGAATTTCCAATATTGTGAAGTGGCTTAACAAGTCATTTCAGAGTATTGGCAAATTGAACATTTCCTTCTTTATTGTGCCACTTTCGAGCATCAGGAGGAGCCAAACCAAATAAGCTTCCTTGAATCCCAACATGCCATTTGGATGCAGGGATCACACCCAACTGCATATTGCACCTCTACCTCACCCCCAGTGACCTATTTTGCCTGTACCACCTTGATCCGAAACAGCCAGTGTAGATGATCCATTATATCCCATTTGGATTACTGTAACATGGTCTGTACAGTGCCACCTTTGAAAATGATTCAGAAACATCAGCTGGTTCAAAACGCTGCAACTAGACTGCTGGCTGGAGCTGATTACAAGGATCATATACTGTAGCTCCCTTGTGAAATACGGTACTTTCTGTATAAACTGGCTTCTCATGTGTGAATAGTCCAACAGGGTTGCAGTGTTTGGTATGAGATGCTATATTTAACATGTGTTTCAAATTTGTTCCAATTTGTTTTAAATTAGTGATGTTTTAGATATTGTCATATTTTAACTGCATTTTAATATTAACATCCTAATTTACAGTGGCTTTAACTATAGTTTGGTGGTTTAGATATCTGCTGCAGAACCAGAGGTTGGGGATTTGATTCCTTGATGTGCCTCCTGTGAGTAGAGCCAGCCTGTGTAGACTTGGGCAAACTGCCCCCAGAAGAAGGAAATGCGATACCACTTCTGAGTATTCTCTACCTGGAAACCCTGAAGAGGGTTGCCAAATGGCCTTGATGGCACATAATGATTTTTATTACACTTTTTTGGGGGGCTGTTGTACACCACACACTTCATTAGGAGAAGTATGGGATACAAATAAAGTAAATAAATATCAAAATGTGACTGATCTTTTTCCTAATACAATCTATGTGTTCTATTTTCACCTGGGTTTAAATGGGTTTTGAAATCTACCCATGTGCTTCCCCTACTCTTCTGAGTACATTTCATGTTACTGTATTATGATCTTTTTAAATTGTATATGCCTTTGATGTTGCTGTGTGGTCTAATACTGATTTATTCATAGCAAAGTTTCCAATAAAAGGTAGTATTACATTCAAAGCAAGTAGAAGGCAATACATAGAGTTTAAAAAATGTGCACAGAGAAATTGTAGCATATGGAAATCAGTTAGGATATTTCTAAGCTATTTGTTTATCAGTTTCCTTTCCTAATTTAAGAGACAGCATTGCTGAGTATAGTGCATTATAATGCATACACTTAATGCAATGAGATGTCACGATTGGTTCTCAAAGGTAAATATGAAGTTTTGTTTCAAGGGAATTATGAATTTATTCAAATGTTGATGAATAGGCACTAAATAACATACATAGGACCAGATTTTTAAAATGTGGAAATGCCTCAGGGAAGCCTCAAATATGTATAGTATTCAAGTGTGTGATTTGTCATTTCAGTCTCAAGACAACAAAGAAGAAAAATATTTCCAAAGAAAATTACAAAACAAATACCTAGTTCTCAATGGAATTATAATATGGTGCTGGAGGAGACTCTTGAGAGTCCCCTGGACTGCAAGGAGAACAAACTTATCAATTCTAAAGGAAATCTACCCTGAGTGCTCACTGGAAGGACAGATGCTGAAGCTGAGGCTCCAATACTTTGGCCATCTCATGAGAAGAGAAGACTCCCTGGGAAAGACCCTGATGTTAGGAAAGTGTGAAGGAAAGAAGAGAAGGAGATGACAGAGGATGAGATGGTTGGACAGTATCATTGAAGCTACCAACACCCAACTCCGGGAGGCAGGGGAAGACAGGAGGGCCTGGCGTGCTCTGGTTCATGGGGTCACGAAGAGTCGGACACAACTAAACGACTAAACAACAACAAAGTATTCTTTGCTCTGGGATGAACCAAGTTCCACATTCCATAGACAGTAAAATATGAGCCCCCACCCTAGCCTTCAGACTGTGTACAAGAACCACAGGCCTTTCCCCTCTTTTTCCCCTTGTTGTTGTACCAGTTGACTAATAAAAGTATCACCCACACTAACTTTTTGTTGTTGTTTAGTTGTTAAGTTGTGTCTGAGTCTTTGTTACCCCATGGATCAGAGCACGCCAGGCCCTCCTGTCTTCCACCGCCTCCTGGAGTTTGGTCAGATTCATGTTGGTAGCTTCTAGGTCCAAAACACAGCAGCCAGTTTGCTGACTGGGGCTGCAATATATGATCCCTGAGCTACAGGGATCATATAACATGCATGCACATGCACACACACACATGTTACAGCAGTTCCACTGGCTGCTGATCTGTTTCCAGGCTGAGTTCAAGGTGTTGGTTCTAGCTAGAGATGAACACAAGCCACCAGTTCACCAGTTTGTGCTGTACGTCCTTTGAATAAACAGGTGTCTGGCACTTCTTAGCCCTGCACCTTCCATCGGACACCCATGCAGAGGCAGCACCTGGGGGGAGGGAAGCCAAGTCACTGCCTCCATGTGGGTGCCCACTGGAGGAGGCAGGCTTGGGAACTGCTAAACACCTGTTTGTCTGAAGGATGAACCAGTAGGAACTGTTGAACCAGTGATTTGTGCCCATCTCTAGTTCTAACCTATAAAGACATAAATGGCTTGGGCCCAAACTATCTCAAGGATTGCATCTCCCTTTGTGAGCCTGCTCGAATGTTGAGATCATCAGGAGAGGCCTTTCTCCCAATCCCATCACCTTCACAAGGGTGTTTGGTGGGTACATGGGAGGGAGTCCCAGACTTTGGAACTTTCTGGTCCCATCTTTGCTATCCTTCCACAAGCAGGTGAAGATCTTTCTCTTCAGAAAGGCTTTCCCTCAGTGACTGGTTGCCTGAGTGGGGTTTTGAAATGGATTTTTGTACCTTATGGCATTGAATGTGTTTTGGTTAGCTTATGCTTTTTTTTGTATGGTATTTGATCCTTTTTCGTATTTGTATATTCATTGTTGTTAGCTTTAATATTGTCTTAGCTTTAATATTGTAATAATGGAAACCACCATGGGTCCTTTTGAGGAGAAAGACAGGGTAAAAATAAATAAATAAATAAATAAATAAATAAATAAATAAATAAATAAATAAATAAATAAATAAATAAATAAATAAATAAATAAATAATGATAGATAGATAGATAGATAGATAGATAGATAGATAGATAGATAGATAGATAGATAGATAGATAGATAGATCCTGTTTTTTCTTTTCTTTTTTTTCTTTTTTGGTCAGATTATAGAAAACAACTTCAGTGTACGTGAATAATAGGCAACATATGTTGGAGTCCTCAGAACTCTTTCTGGTTTGCTTAAGCTATGCTAGCAATGCAATAACACCAACCTAATTTCTACTGTATCATATAATTAATTAACAGTTCTCATGGGCACGCAGACTCACACATTAAAATTCACTACGCATTTAAAAATAATCTTATTCAAACTGTGCAGTGTCTGAATCTTGGCTCAAAGGAAAAACTTTAAAAATATTTATTTCTCCTGGTTTTAAATTTATGATCAACAGGTTTCTGCCTAGAGAGTGGATAAGAAGGAGAGCAATTTATATACACATCTTAAGCATCCTGTAGCAGCATGACTTTTTTTAACAAAAGTCTGGTTCATTGTTCATTATTGCTCTTTCACTATGACCTAGAATCAGAAATATTGGTTTTCTTACTTGTCTTGATGCAGCTTTGAACTGAAATATGAGAAGTACATGTCTTGGCTTCAAATAACCTGGTTGATACAGGCTACTTGTGATCTTTATATAATAATTTGGTAGAGAATACCTATGGTATACTCAGTGTGGAACAGTAGACAGGGTAATAGACTAGCACTCAGAATCCTGGGTTTGAATCCATGCTCAGCCATGGCAACTGACTGGGGGAAGCCAGGGATTGGCAAAACCACTCCTTGAATATCTCATTGATCTTGAAAGCCCTGTTGGGATCTCTATAAGTCAGTTCCAACCTGAAGGCACATAACAACAGGGGATACCTTAACCAGTCAAGACAAACATTGTTCTATATATTTTTCATAGCAGATCCTGTATCATATATATAGGTCACTGTCCCATATATATGATACAGGATCTGCTATGAAAAATGTGGCCTTTGGAAATAATCTGGCAAGCCTGTCATATATAAACCAACAGAATCACGTAGTCAAATAATGCACTTTTTGTTAATCCTGGCCAGTGGACAGAGTTTGCTGGGTTCAGGGTGCAAGCTAAAGTTTCAGGGAATTGAGCTGCTTATCTCAAGATGACCAGCACTATACATAGTTTTCTCTTGCATAAGTTGAAGCTTTAAAGCTTGGCCATCCATGTCTGCAGATTCCCAGCTAGCACAAGGGCTCAAGGCTCAGCACAAACATGTTTGTTTTGCTCCAAGTGCTGTGATAGGTCCAGGTACATGTATCCATCTTCAATTTCCTTCCCATATGTTCATCTCACACCTCATTTTTTGCCATGCCAATACTGGGCCTACTGGGCCATCAGGAGCAAGAAAGGAAGTGGAGCACCAGCACCGTGAGTCATAGCCTTCTTGTTGCACATGCCTGTTTCCATAAACTGCTTGTCCAGATGACTCCCTCAACCCAGAACAACCTCTGTGACATCACAAGTGTCTACTTCCTATTCTCATTTTTTTCACCTTGAAATCTCATGGAGTAAAATGCTTCAGACCAGACAACCTTATAGGCAAAAAGCTATCTAGAAGCAATCAAGAAGCAGGCCTTCTCTATAATGCCACCCACCTGCATTCAGGAAGTGCCATGACTGAGTTCCCTTTATAGAGCTATGTTTTTACCAAGGCCTTCCTGAATTGACTGTTCTGGTCAGTTTGACAAGTGTGTTTTAAGCCTCTTGTTTTACATGTTTTAATTTTTAACCATTTCAATTGATTGTTTCATTTCTCTTTTAATGTGTTTTTAATATTTTTCTATTTTTTTTGTTTTGCCTCTCTTCCACACATCTTGGAGATAAAAATTAGTTACAGGAAGTGGTATAAAACATCATTTACTACTACTTCTACTACTACTACTACTACTACTACTACTACTACTACTACTACTACTACTACTACTACTACTACTACTAATACTAATACTAATACTAATACTAATACTAATACTAATAATAATAATAATAATAATAATAATAATAATAATAATAATAATAATAATAATAATAATAATAATAATAATAATAATAATAATAATAATAATAGCTTGTCAGCGTAAGAGTGTTTCCAACTGGCGCTGAAATAATATCAAGGAGGAGACTAGGCAGATCTGTTGCAGTAACTGCTGCGACAGAATAAAGTTCCTGTCTAGTGTTCTGACTGTTGTATTTTCTTGGTGACAGCTGTGACATTTGTTTGTGTATGTGAGAAATGCAGGGATCACCCAAGTTCCTTGGCTGTCTGTGGTGGAAAACACAGTGTCATGTGTCATTGCACGATGCTCACCTGGTGTTTGCACACACATGGGCACATGGCAACACAACCAGCCACTCCGCCTGTCCCCTACAGCAAAGTGGCAGCAGCGGCAGCAGCCTTACATCTAGAGGCACAGATGAGGACAGTACTTTCTTTATTTAAGGATATAAGTACTGTATTTAAGAGGAGGAGGAGCAGAAGGTGAGAAGGAAGTGCACAAAGGAAAACACAGCTAAGGGAGGAGAAGGAGGTAGATGCTCCACAACACTTGCTTCTGACATCTCACCAGAGGCTGGCTGTACAGACCTGACTTTTTCTGTAACCATTGTTTTACTCTTCTGGGCCAAGCGATTATTTAAGAAACAGCTGACTGTATTAGTATGCCTTGTGATATGAGCCATGCATAGCCATATAGCCTCTTTCTCCACCACCTCCTCCTCCAGTTGTTGCACTGCTGCCACTGTCATCTCTTCCATCTTTGAAATGAATACTTATAAATGAATTGGGGGGAGGTAGAAAGAAGACAGAAAATGCTAGGAGGCTTTGTATGCCTATTATTTGTCATTTACTGTTGTTGGGGTTTTTATGCAACAATTTTCTTGGCCTCCACTGCTGCAAAATAGCTGCTTGGGTCACCTAGGGATGGGTGAAAAGAGCAAATTTGCTGTCCTCGAGGCTTCACCATTCCTGGGCTCTGTCATTGTATAGAATTGCCTCATACAGGCTAATAAATCTAGCTCAGTGGGGGTGTGTGTGTGTCGTGTATGTTTGTGTACATGTCTATGTGTGTCTGGGTGCATGTTCACACAAAAAAGAACAGAACTAGAGGAACATTGGGTGGAAGAACTAGAAAACAGAAAAAGTAGTTACAAGAATACTAAGGAGGCTAAGTTTATATTTGCCCAATTTTATTCTTGTGTTTATCAATGGACTGCTGGTAGAAAGATCATGACTGCAAGGAAGCTGAATGTCTGCTGTTTATCATTTATTGTTGCTGGATTTCTTTATGTGAGTTTTATGGGAGTTTTTATGTGAGTTTGATGGTTGTGTTTTCCTATAACTACTTTCCTTTATGGTCACTGTTTGAAATTTTGTATGCTGGTTTGAGTATTGAAGTTGAAGAGTAGAATAAAATATTTTAAA